>NC_091128.1:90644321-90726821 GCF_040183065.1 Periplaneta americana
TTCTATAAGATGTGAGTACATACATAAAACGTTCTTTCTCGTTTGCACCCTCAGAGCCGATTAAGCACTGCAAACATCTGGGCCACAATAGGCTTGACAGCCGATTAGCTGGTCGTGAAAGTTCGCCCTTCTTATTTAAATTCGCCCGATATTATATAGATAGACTATTGAAGAATTACAATTGGAAATATAAAAATACTTTAAAAATTGCACGAAAAGTTTGAAACTCAATTTGATTTGCACACGATCAAGTGATTTTAGAGAACTCAGAAAATAACCTGAAAAATAGAAGTTAGTAAGCTCGTAAAATTACAGAATATTTTAATTATGAAAACAATAGAAACTAAAACCAAAGTAATGGTTTTCACAGGTAAGAGATACTGCAGGTCCAAATTACGAAATCATTTATGCAATACGTAAACTATAAAACATATTACTGTATGCAATTTTTCCCTCATGCAACCACGCTGTTTGTCTATCACTTTTTTCGCTTTTATTAAATCATGTTACTTACGGTACACTTTATCATATTGGACAACCTACAAATTATACGAAGTTTTAATAATAAAATAATGGAACAAGGCTTCTCACTTAATTATGTAGGCTATAATGTAGCTCCTCACAAAATTAATGGAAGATGATATAGATTTTAAAAATAAAAAAATTCAGGACAATGACTAGAACTATAACACATAAGATAACAAGGGAAATAACTTAAATTTTATAAAAACATGGAAGTTCTAAACTTCACTTATATTATCGAAATGTCGCAAATAACTGAGAAGGTAACAGGGGATTTGAGGAAATCCCTATGATTTCATAAAGTTTTTACAGGAATTGGGACAATGAAATTAGTTGAAATAGGGTAAACTAGGGTTTGTTGGATAGTCGGGCATGTTGGACACTCTGTACTTAAACATGTTACCTCGCGACTTGTGGGCACCACATTCTGCTAGAAGTCAATGACGGAAGTAGCCACGAGTGGGGCTACTTCCGTCATTAACTTCTAGCAGAATTTGGTGCCCACAAGTGGCGAGGTAACATGTTTAAGTACAGAGTGTCCAACATGCCCGACTGTCCAACAGACCCTAGTTTATCCTAAATACAGTTTGCTAAGGAATAAAAAAGAACTATGAATAACAGTCAATCCCTTTTATAATGCATTGAAACATAATGTACCATTTAAGAGAACAAGTAAAGAACAGTTTTTCACCCTCAGACAATTTACAATTAACTGGTACACTCTATATACTGTATGTATAAGCAGGAAATAACAATATGCGTTAATTTCTTTATTTAATTTGCAAGGAAACGGTCCATTTATATTTTAAAAACCGCAACGGGGTACATCATTTTTATCAGTTTCTCTAACGATAAGAGTAAATATAAAAATCGTATGGGTAATACGTATCGAGTAAAAGAATATTAATATTTAAGGGAAAAATTTTATTTTATTTTCTTCTGAGAAAAGTGTTCGTTTGGGACCAATATGTTACTAAAAAAAAATTGTTGTAGTCTATTCAAGGAATAAACTGATAAAATTTGCAGGGTTGTACTACTTCGAGTTTGTATATGCGGACACCCCTTATATATAGGAATGGACTCCTTTCATTGTTGAGTTTATCGGATATGATGTAAGCAGGGGATGTGTAATATGCGTTGCACAAAATTCTTCCTTTTGTTCTATTAATGTAGGTTAATATAGACGTTATATGTTTAAAATCGTAACTTCGGGCAGTTCTAATAGAGAGAGTCACATGAATGAAATAGAAATTGAAGACATAAGAGAACAATTCAGAATATTCAATCTTAAAGAAAAAATAGATTCATAACTATGGGACGGATGTTGACGAAAAGTCATCATCTAATTTTTCACATTAGGACGATGCCTATCAATATAGAAATCATTTCTATGTTAATAGCAACGTAAAAACTAATTTCTTATATTGCATTTTTGACGTTTTTGAACTAATATGCCATTTTTATATTTTTTCGGCATTTTTGGTCATTTTTAATACTTTGAAGAACTTTCAGATCAATTTGGAATGCATTTTACTTTCTTCTTTACAGATAGCTCTGTTAAATCGTTTCCTAAGCAAATAGGTCAGTAGTAATTACCTACTGAATAAGTGAATAACAGTGAAGTTTGAGTTTTATAGTTTGGAACAGACTCTAAAGTCCATCCCTCATTCCTCTGAAGGCTTCACTTCACACAATGGAAGTAATATAAAATGCTCGACAGCAGCTTAGTTTAAGTGAGGACTTTGACCGCTACTGTTCTTTTGTCGGTACGAGGGTGTCTTTAGAATTTATGTTTGGAAGGGGGAAACTTTACATTGTGTCCTCAACATGATTCGGAAGGGATGTCTACTGTAGTAGATAGTATTTTAATACAAAGATTACAAGAATGCACGCTGCGCCCACAATTTGTTTTGTCATTCACACTCCCTCATCTGGAAGATCTGGTAATAAAAGTGAAGCGCGGAAGGAAGAGGAGAAGACAGAGAATAAAGGCACTGACATGGACCACCCCGATTGAAATATATTGTAAACCATCATTAAAATCTATAGTTTTCCCTTAAAACCTTCATTTTGTTGCATGTTCTTCTCCTTTATCCTAGCCAAATTCAAGGAAGTTGCCTCCTCTCTCCGAGATTTGCTGGGCAGTTATTGAAACAAGGTGACTAATTTTTAAGAAGTTGTGCGAATACGGTCAATAATATTTAAACGCCATTTTCTTTTAATTTTATGTCATTTTTCCATTAGTTTAAGGACATTTTAATGATAATTTTAAGTAGATTTTTAGATCATCAACATCCACCTCCTAATAATAACAAACAGAAACGGAAAGAAAACGTAGAAAGAATGGATAACAACAGATTTCTGCAACGAGCTCGAAGATACAGACCTACAAGAACCTGAGACGTAAAGCAACAGAAACGAAGACAAATATTGTTTGTCTTGAGGGCAAAGCAGACCAGGAAGCTTAAATCGTGCAGCTGAAGAAGAAGGACAAAGTGTCATTAGGCATAAAATCGGAATTCGTAACAGAAATCCAAGAATAAACTGTCGTCATTCAGCTACATTTCAGTCTTCAATTATCCAGCTGCAGTCCGTTCCCTTGAAACCTCCGTGGCCAGTACTAAAGTCATCATAAAGCTTTGATCGAGGAGATTAGAGCCGAAATTGCCTACTCCTTCCTGCATGTTTTCTTGCAACACACTCCTCTCCCTTTCTTTTGTTTTGCTTCCCACCTCAGCGGGGTGACTTTGAGCCCCTCGAAACTCGAGAGAATGAAAAGTGATATATTCTGTCATGCTAAAGTGTTCAACTCTTCGGTATCAGATATTCGCTTTACCTCCGGTTTTACAAAAAAATTACTAACTCTTAAAAACTGGACATCAATCTCGGATCGTGTCACTACACAGATACGTACAGCTTTCACTGCAACTTATTTCTAATACTTGCAACTTATCCAAGTAGAAAATATTTAACTCTGCTATTTAGATAATACTGGAGCTTATGCACTACTCCTATTAAGAAGTCTGTTCGGCTGAAATTGAAATTTTGTGAAGTCATGACTGTACTAGTTCCATCATATGGGTTGCTTGGTCGCCAAGTGGTGTAAGTAAGGAATTAACGAAATTGAGTTAATAGTGTCACTGTATTCCCTATATGGAGAAATATTTGGACAGGTGCAGTATCCATAGCACATAAATCTACCAACAGAGAGCATTAGAAGTTTGAGCACAAAATTATTTTTCGCTGCTGCATTTAGACAGTAATATATATGTTTATTTCATCAAATATATTTCAACAATAATAATGGGAATTGTTACTAGAATGATTTAAAATGTAACGAACACAACATCATGATATTCTCAAAACAAGGTTTTTTGGCTTACACCACTTGACGACCAAACAAGCCATATGAGAGAGAAAATTTGATAACAGAAAATGACATATGCCTTATCTTCAAAATGTAAATAGCAGAAATTAAGTTCTTGAGAATAAAATGTAATACAAAACTAGACAGGATCAAGAATGAAGACGTAAGAAATTAATTGGATATCATATTTACTACAAGAACAAATTAAGAATACAAAAAATTAAACACCTGCTTATAAATGATAATTACATTCATTCTAAGTATAGGGCTTGGTTGTTGGTTATTTTTCTTTTGTTTTTGTTTATATAACGAATGGATGGATTAATGAACGAAATGAAAAATTGAACGAACAGTTGAATGAATGAATGAATGAATTAATTAATTAATTAATTAAATTTATTTTCGCGAGATATTCAAATATGAAAACATGAATAAAAATTACAAATCCCAACATATTCTCCTAAATCTTTAAAAAAAAAAAAAAAAAGTTAAATTCATGTGTCTGCACATATAGGCTAGGCTAGGCCTATCTATCAAAAGTTTAATGATCCCATTCAGGAAAACATAAGTTTGTTAGTGTGTAACTACGAAATGGGAAGAACGTTCGTTTCATGCGACGAAAATGCCATTTGTATAAACGTTAATAAGACCTATAAATTCCAGCCGATTGTGCTAATTCTTTCAGAAAGTGTAATTAATTAATTGAGTGAGTGCGTGAGTGTGTGAGTGCGTGAGTGCGTGAGTGCGTGAGTGAGTGAGTGAGTGAGTGAGTGAGTGAGTGAGTGAGTGAGTGAGTGAGTGAGTGAGTGAGTGAGTGAGTGAACGGATCAATGAACGAATAATTAATAATTGGACAATTGAACGACCAAATGGATTATTGATTGAGCATTGGAATTAATTAATTAAGGTATTTAAAGGTGATTAGTGAAATATGTTATTAATCAGCGATGCATGTAATGGAGGGAGTAAAGAACTAACTACATTATCCCATTATCTCCTGGCTTACTTGCCTCATGAGTCAGTGATGCCTCATTTGTGTCACTTAATAGGTTCCAACGTCTCTTCGAGCAGTGGATTAAACAACAATAATTAACGGATTAATTAACGAAACCATTAATGAATGAATGAATGTATGTATGAATGAATAGGGTGAGTGATTAAATTAATTTTAATGACAGAAACATTCTGAAGAAAACAAATTTACATAATTTTATTATAAAAAAAGCTACTCTGAAATCTGGTCCTTGCCGACTGCAAATGCATCGCTGAATTTTAAACCAAGACATTGTAAAAGTCATGTATATTTCAATTATTTAAATTATGTCACTTGCGATTGGTACTATTCCAGTCATATATATATATATATATATATATATATATATATATATATATTAGTGCTGTTGATCGATCAAGATATATAATAGATTAACTATTTGAATTTAACAAGTTGAAAAAATGTTTTAATATACTGTAATACACAATTATTGTTAAATTTAACTTGTGTTCGGTGATATGCATGAGTATTAAATGTTGCATATCTCTGTACCTATGGTTATATTACTTACTAACATATTTATTATGAGGCTTATAATTTATTGTGTCAATTTCTACGGGAATTTTTTAGACAAACATAAATAACAAAAAGTATGAAGACTCATCTAGTTAATACTGCTTCATCCATGATTTTAAACATGCGAGTGCATTCACATGCTCCGAATTAAGTGCCGCTCTGCGTTTAGTAACAATGTTTCCTGCATCACTAAACAAGAAATTTTTTTTCTGTCAAGCACTTCTCCACGATCGTTCAATTTAAATCCAAACGTTTCATCGAGTTTACCTCTGAAATTCTCATATGACATAATTGAGACAAACCACAGAAAACTGATTTTTTTCTTTATTAAACTTAACACACAACCTTCCTTTGGGAAAGGAACGGAGATTAAGGGTATTTGAGAATAAAGTTCTTAGGAAAATATTTGTGGCTAAAAGGCATGAAGTTACAGGAGAATTGAGAAAGTTACACAACGCAGAACTCCACACATTGTATTCTCCACCTGACATAATTAGGAACATTAAATCCAGACGTTTGAGATGGCCAGGACATGTAGCACGTATGGGCGAATCTAGAAATGCATATAGAGTGTTAGTTGGGAGACCGGAGGGAATAAGACCTTTGGGAAAACCGAAACGTAGATGGGAGGATAATATTAAAATGGATTTGAGGGAGGTGGGATATGATGACAGAGACTGGATTAATCTTGCACAGAATAGGGACCGATGGCGGGCTTATGTGAGGGCGGCAATGAACCTTCGGGTTCCTTAAAAGCCATTTGTAAGTAAGGAAGGAAGGAAGATGAGCTGACAACAAGGTGGAAGTTTTCTAGGAAAACCTTAAAACTTAACAAGGGTTTCGCATTGTATTCAACTTTCAACAGAGGTAGACTAGGTCATTGTCTTAATATTTCCATCTCTTTCTGAAGTGTTTGTGCAAAGATTTTCCCTACGCTACCTGGTTTACAGTTAGAAAATAACAGTACAATTGTGCTTTTAAGTAAGCAATTTCCGAGAGAGAAATATTGTCGGAATTATTAGTATGAGTTTGTATTAACAAAATAATAATTGATATCAACTACAACCGATTAATTTTAATCGACTCGATCATTCGATTAAATATTTTTGATCGATTAATCTTACAACAGAAATTGATCGATTAATCGATTAAATCCCACAACATTAATATATATAGGCATAGAACATGATTCTTTACAATGATGAACATTCATGTTGTAAGCTGTATACTGTGTCGCAGAATTATTGCAGTCAAGAGTAGCCATACTATTAACTCCGCTACCCCCAACCCCCGCGTTATTACGCAGTGACAGAACTGTTGTTTTGCGTACATAAACACAATGTCGTGTTAAGAGGTGCATAAGAGACGTCCTAAGAGACGGTCTGACGGGACAAATAAAGCAAATGAAGCGGGGAAATTGTGGCCAACAAAAACAGAAATAAGCTGGAAAGAATGACACTTTGTCAGAGTAACAAATGCGAGACCGGGACACTGTGAGGGTCATCCATTACAACGGGCACCCTCGTGACATGCCCGCGTTCGGCCGTCAACCCCGCCTGGGTATTGCTGTGTCCGCACGTAAGGCCTCCCTTATACCATCTAAAATTCATGTCATAACTTCATTATTATCTCTTCCTCAATGGCAATGCGTGGGTTGCCTTCTAGAGGTACAAATTGCAACAATTTCTTTCCTTTTATTGTGTTATATTTATTGAAATGGTTTAATTTGCAAATTTATTTTAATATAACAATTTTTTAAGTAATATTATTCATTTATGAATTCTTTTAATGGTAATTTGTTAATTCATACTTATCCCCACTAATTACTGGATGTGATTGAAAAAAATAAATAACTTACATTGTGTATACTGGAGATGAACAACGATCGAGAAAGCAAGACTAGCAGCGCCCGCAAAAGCCGAAAACCCGCATGACAATGCTGTATGCGTCGCGTCGTTGACGTAAAGACTACTTGTGAATGTTTCGAGACGTCGAGATTGATCACTCCCGAAGCCCCGAACATCAATTAGCCTTGAATTGCCACAGTTGTTTACACCTGACTGAACTTTTATCTACTTTGGCAACTGTTATGTATGTATAAACAATCATCTCTACACTTCAGTGTATAATAATCCGTTCCCCAGTCTTTATTTAATTACTAGGCTCTTATTAAAATGCTAGGAATTTTCTTTTCATATGTTTGAGATCAAGTGTGCAATCTCAAGTAAAAAGATACTAACGTTATGTTTTATTTTCTTAGAAATGCAAATTTATTTGAGATTTTTTTCTATTTATATAACCATAAGTAATATCATAAATAATAGAACCAGAACATTTTGATAACTAAGATACTGTTCTATTTTGTCTTTTTGCCTCATTCCAACATTTATAATGTTATTTATTTCAATGATGTATGTTATTTAAAGTTATGAAATCTTTCCACGCTGACCAAATGCTATTTCGAGAATGATGAGAAACACACGAGAGATGAGACTCGAAAAACAAATGCAACAAACACAGCGAGCGAGAGCGGCAGTTAGTTTTGTTCATTTCTAGTGTATATAAATTGGTGTCAAATATTCTGGGGATGTTGAAAAACTTTCATATAAACATGGTGCTGAAAATGCTTAGTTTGAGTTAGTAAGGAGTTTTTCTTTACATTGAGTCCTAAAGAACATTCAACTCAAATTTTATTGCTTTCATGTTATAACTTTTTCTTAGAATGATATTTATTCTCCTTTTATTTTCATCTTACTAATCTCTATTTCTTACACCTTACAGGTGCCAGATATCGGCTGTTTCTCAGAAATGAATTGCACCATTTAATGGATGATGAAGCTCTGGATGTTATTCGCCAGATGTGGTACCTGCATGATGGCATTCCACCTCATTTCAGTCTGAGAGTTCGTAGTCATTTGAATCGCCATTTACGGCAAAACAGATTGGGAGAGGGGGATTCATTGAATGGCCTGCCCGATCACCGAACTTAAATCCAACACATTTTTATCTCTGAAAATATTTTAAGTCCATAATTTATGCAAATCTTTGTACATAATGTTGACAGCCTGAGAGAGAGAGAGAGAGAGAGAGAGAGAGAGAGAGAGAGTATCCTAAATGGATTTTGAACAAATAATACGAAACACTCCAGGAATTTTAAACAGAGTAAGCCAAAGTATGAAACACAGACTTAGGAGATGCATCGAAGCAGGAAGCGGCCACTTTGAGCAATTGTTGTATTTTTTTTAATAGGTTCCTTAGTATCACTTTTATGTCAGATATGCGGTAAATTGTTTTGCACAAGTGAAATTGAATTATACATGCATGTTATGAAAATTTACAATAGCTGTTCAGATTAGACGTCCTGTACCTCATTTAGTCATTACATTTTTGACACCTTCACACCATACAGTAGATCGTCCAACTCTATCGAGTATGGTAGAATTGTGTTGGATTTATTGAGTAAGTCTGACTGAAGGCACATTACACAGAATAACAAACCTATGTACATACAGCAGTGTGAAGGGTTGTTACGATTGATTAACAACAAACTACAAAAAAGTAGTAGAGACTTATGCAACAAGCGCGATGTGAATACGCTTCTGAAAAGGTCGCATAACTCACGAAGGAATTGTCATCGAACATAGGCCTACATAATTATGTTATTTAAGAAAAACTGATTTGAAGAGGTGAAAAAATTCAAATACCTGGGAGCAACAGTAACAAATATAAATGATACTCGAGAGAGGAAATTAAACACAGAATAAATATGGGAAATGCCTGTTATTATTCGGTTGAGAAGCTTTTATCATCTAGTCTGTTGTCCAAAAATATGAAAGTTAGAATTTATAAAACAGTTATATTACCGGTTGTTCTATATGGTTGTGATACTTGCACTCTCACGTTGAGAGAGGAACATAGGTTAAGGGTGTTTGAGAATAAGGTGGTTAGGAAAATATTTGGGGCTAAGAGGGATGAAGTTACAGGAGAATGGAGAAAGTTACACAACACAGAACTGCACGCATTGTATTCTTCACCTGACATAATTAGGAACATTAAATCCAGACGTTTGAGATGGGCAGGGCATGTAGCACGTATGGGCGAATCCAGAAATGCATATAGAGTGTTAGTTGGGAGGCCGGAAGGAAAAAGACCTTTGGGGAGGCCGAGACATAGATGGGAAAATAATATTAAAATGGATTTGAGGGAGGTGGGATATGACAGAGAGTGGATTAATCTTGCTCAGGATAGGGACCAATGGCGGGCTTATGTGAGGGCGGCGATGAACCTCCGGGTTCCTTAAAAGCCAGTAAGTAAGTAAGAAAAATTGATCCTCTTTGTGTGACCTATTATTCCTCTAAGTTTGTCGCTCAAGGTCTGTTACACCCTGTACTATTAATTTAGAATTATTTGATATTTTTCTATTGATTATAGTATGAAAGAAAGTTAATAATGTAAATTTGTATATCTACTGCAATTTTAAAACGTTACATTCCGAATAAAGAAGTTTAGTATGGTAATCAATAGACTTTTTTTGATAAATTTTTTATTCCCTTTGTAGTAATTTAACGGTGCTGTATCAACTGCAAGGTTACTTTGGTGTTGATAGAATTTGTGATAAAGAGATTATTGTTTGGTGAGATGGAGCCGAAGATTCTCACTGAGACTACCTAACATTCGCTTTACACTTAGGAAAAAACCTCGAAAAACCAAACCAGGAAATCAGTCAAACTGGGAATAGAACCTACGCCCCACCGTAACTCCGGTTAGTTCTCTGTTAAAACTTACGTACGGGTATTTTGTTCTTACTTCAAGTACATCACCTCTTGGTGGATGAAATAGTAAATTTTTGGCAGGTACAATAATTTATTTTCATTTGTCCCAAGAGGCGTATTTCTCATAAATCCCTCGGCGACGCAATATTAATCCGTTGTCTTTACCATCAGTTGTATGAATGATAGCGAAAATGAAGAATTATGTAAAGTGGAACGACATCACCACATGCTAACACTATGCATTCTCTAATCTATTTTTTTGTCCATCATCAATTACGACTTGGAACTTGCCACAATTAGAACCCTGTTATTCGTTGTGGAAAACTAAGTAACTAACCATTTGACTATTGCATATTTTTGCGATTTATCAAGAAGTTGGGCCCCAGCGTAGCCTGCGAGATTCATGTTCAAATTCTCCTCCAGTAGACCTAAAGCAATAAAATTATAATACAAAATAAATGCAGCCAGATTGGAGCTGATTGTGAATATATATATATATATTTTTTTTTTACTTCACTATTGCACCATGATTATATCAACGTTTCCTAATATGTATTTCCTTGAATATTAAAAATATAAGTTAGCCTTTTCATGAACTGAAACCGATTTCAGAAACGATGTTACCTGCAATATCTTGAATTCTTCTACTTGTGATAAGTTACTGTAGTAGACAAACAACGATTAGGGAAAACATAAACTTTACTCGAAGCAAGTAAGGAGTTAGGCCTAGGTTTTGAAGTAAATCCCGAAAAAACAAAGTATATGATTATGTCTCGTGACCAGAACATAGTACGAAATGGAAATATAAAAATTGAAAATTTATCCTTTGGAAAGGTGAAAAAATCCAAGTATCTCGGAGCAACAGTAACAAATATTAATGACACTCGGGAGGAAATTAAACGCAGAATAAATATGGGAAATGCGTTTTATTATTCGGTTGAGAAGCTTTTATCATCCAGTGTGCTCTCAGAAAAGCTGAAAGTTAGAATTTATAAAACAATTATATTACCGGTTCTTCTATATGGCTGTGAAACTTGGATTCTCACTTTGAGAGAGGAACAGGGGTTAAGGGTATTTGACAATAAGATGCTTAGGAAAATATTTGGGGCTAAGAGGGATGAAGTTACAAGAGAATGGAGAAAGTTACATAACGCAGAACTTTACATTGTCATTCTCTTCTATTTAAAATTTTGCGCACCTCAATTCCAAGTTATCTGTCGTCTCGTTTTGTGTATTTATGTTCCAATCATAGCCTAAATACTCGATCTCAGATCACCGGCTCAGTGAGTATACCTCATCATAACACTTCACGATACTCTTCATCATTCACCGTTTCAATTTCTCTTCACTGGAAGTCCCTATCTCATACCGTAAGGGGCTTCAGACATTGACTACTTACAAAAGCCGGTTGTCAAATAGATTACTTAGACTGTTATCTTTCTTAAAATATATATAATATGTGATTTTTATTTTTAATATATAAACTTTCTCTATTATTTTAATAATTACTCCGATTCAAATTGTTGCGAATTTTGTTTGACACTTAGAATTACATGTTACTAAACTTGCCTTAAATTTGCTATTACTATTATTATTTATCATTCATTCATTCATAGTGTTCTGCCCAAGGGAAGTCTTTCACTGCAAACCCAGCACTCTTCAGTCTTTCCTATTTTCTGTCTTCCTCTTAGTCTCTGCATATGATCCACATATCTTAATGTCGTCTATCAACTGATATCTTCTTCTGCCCCGAACTCTTCTCCCGTTCACCATTCGTTCCAGTGCATTTTCACAAGGAAGTTTCTTCTCAACCAGTGACCCAGTCAATTCCTTTTTCTCTTTCCGATCAAAATTCAAATTCAGTTTCAGCATCATTCTCTCTTCATTCACTCTTTCCAACACAGCTTCGTTTCTTATTCTGTCTGTCCATTTCACACACTCCATCCGTCATATCCACATTTCAAACGCTTCTAGTCGCTTCTCTTCATTTCGTCGTGATGTACTATTAGTCTATTATTAGGCCTATTATATTATTATTATTATTATTATTATTATTATTATTATTATTATTATTATTACTAATTGTAAACTGCTCCTGTATTGCTGTCATTTTTATATTTGCTATTGTTCTTATACTCGTTGAGTAGAAAAGAAGGTCTTATGGCCTTAACTCTGTCAGTAGAAATAGATCTATTAAATAAATAAATAAATAAATAAAGTAGAACCTCTATTATCCGTGGTAATGAAGGGGATACACTGGACGGTTAATCGAAAATATCGGCTAATCCGCACCATAAAATATTTGCATAAGTCCATACTACAGTCTCATAATATTCCTCCGTAGTGTTGTGTTTAACATGCTAGATAGTGAATCACTAGTTCACTAATTTAATTCTGGTTTATAAGGGCCAAAGAAGATACTTAGGATGGTTGTTTGCAGAAGGATAGGGATGGTAAAGGGCTCCGCTTGTAGATCTACAGACTTTATACACTTTATCCTTATTTTTCATTAAATCGCGCACAGTTTTAACTCCAATCTCGTATTCTGATGCGAAATGTGCCGCGGTTTCTCTTTTCCCAAAATTCTCAATTATTTGCATTTCTATTTCGATACTTAGCAAAAGACTTATGACACCTGTGGAAGATATTCTGCATAGAAGATAAACAAGTATGGGCATTCAAACAGTAGGACAAGGACTGAATGCTGCACAGGTTCGTTATATATTGTGCGGAAGTTCTTGGGACTATTTCTTGGAAAGCAGACAGTGACTATTTTACAAGTTGGGAAAAACACCTTCAAGTAACGTTCTTATTGCTTGCAGTAGTACTATGTAAAGGTAAAGGCTTTTAATAAAACAATCTAGAAAAAATAGGATTATAATATAAGGTATAGTACTAAGTTCCTTAAATGTTTATTTAAAGAAAGAAAAAAGAAAGAAAGAAAAAAGAAAGAAAGAAAGAAAGAAAGAAAAAGAAAGAAAGAAAGAAAGAAAGAAAGAAAGAAAGAAAGAATGAAAGAAAAGAGCAGCAGAAAGACAGTCGGATAATCCGCCGATCGGTTAATACGGTGACGGATAATCGGAGTTCTACTGTAAGTAAATAAATACACTTTCTTGTCTTGTTAAAAATCTGAACATTACGCTCATTTTTTAAACCAATATCAATAATACACCGTGTCCCGTTTAGAGGAATCGATAAATAAAATCATGTGAAGATATTGTTTTGATTCACATCTGACAACATGCAGAAACTGTCGAACTTTATGCACCAGTGGTTTAAAAATAGTTGCATGTTCATGCGCATGTGCACTAACGTTTATCGTGGAAACAAGCCTGGCGCCATTCAGTAGAACATTCCGTCATTGAACCATTCTTCTTCATCGAGGCGACAATCAAAGAGAATGTGTATCTGGACTTGTGCAGAACTTTTCTTGTTGATCAACTCCCCACAGGATCGGTTTTTCAGCAACATGGGGCTCCACCCCATTACTATGGAGCAGTGCGTGGTTTCTTGAATACAAACTTTCACAATAGGTTGATCGGAAGAGGAGAACCCTTGCCTGGCCACCTAGGTCACCCGTCTTGACGCCCATTGACTTTTTTCTGGGGCTTTATGACGAATGTTGTGTACCAACGTGGTACAGTTGACACTTTTGAAAAACTGAGACAACGCATTATAAATGCAGCTGCGCTAATCACCCCACAAATGTTATGGAACACTTGGCAGAAGGTTGAGTACCTTTCAGATGTCTTCAGGGTAGCTCGAGGAGCATACATCGAGTTGCAATGACCATTCTCCGAAACTCGGAGAGTTTTACATCAAGTTATATAAAAAGTTATGTTATAAAATCATTATTTATCCTTTAAATTAGCACTTATTTCTCGATCCCTCTAAGCGGGACACGATATATTGTGAAGAGGGAATTTTCTTGCCTCATTCCACATCCAGTTATAAATCTATCCCTAACTTACTTTCTATCTTAATTCTGCTGTATGTTTTGGGGAGTATTAGTTTAGTAATATATGGCCTAATTAATCTACTTGGAAAGTTAAATTCTTTCATTACGTCCAATGTTTTGAAGTTACTCGTACAATCAAAATCGTTTCTAATACGCAGAATAAATAAAAGAGCGAGGTAGGCCTACACTCAAATATTGTGGAAAGAAAACATAATCACTTCCTCGTCTGGAATGGAACCCGGATCTTCCAGATTTGTAGGCGGAAACGCTACCACTTGAAACATAGCGTTGTAAATATACTGAAGAAAATTAAACCGTAGCAGTAACAGACAATAGGCCCATGATTATGACGTAAACGCTCTAATTGTCAGACAGGTAGGCTTGCTCGGTCTCTTCCGAGGCACGAGTAATTTACTGCAGAAGTCAATGACGCCGTCTAGGGACGATCCAGCGCACACATTTCGTAGCTGTGACGTAAGCCGGGCTTTAATAAGATTAAGACTGCACTAGCCGTAATTTCTTCCGGCGTGTAAAAAGGGAGGAATTCTTCATTTCACGCTTTTACAAGCAGGCAACTGTCTTTATTCATTTCCCTCCGCCCACAATTGCAATGCCGCCAACAACTGCTGCGGTCTCCATTCGAAAGCTGTTGCTCCTTGAATGATTAATTCACAAAATCCTGTTTCAATTATAATGTTGGAGGGGGGCGTGAAAACGATAATTCCGCCCAATTGATGTTCACATAATACGCTGCTACTCAATTCTTTTGTGGTGTCTTTTGTCAGTAATTTTCCGTGATGTGTAGGTGGCTGTGGCGTGGTCATGGAGTGTGGATAGGGGTGACGCCGCCGCGGTAATATTGGAAGTCCCAAATGCCAGCTCTAGCATGCAATGCCATCTATCAGAGAGAATGGAAATACACATCTATCATCGTCGTGGCATAATGTGAAATTACGATGGATACTCTTGGTGGGCCGCTCGCCGTAATGACCCGGAGACTCAACCTAATGATTCTTCAGCTGCCAAAATGGCACATATTTCAAGTCCATGAAATGTTTTCTGTCAAATTACGCAGATTTTAAAATTACGATCATTCATGAAACTGATTGGTTTTATATTACAATTTTTATTCCAAGTTTATTGCGAGACAATATGAACAGTCGAAAACAATCCAACAAGCTGTGCCATAAATCACTTCACACTTTTGTCCCATAAATACTATACTTTGGGTATACCACTTTGAACTGTGATATCATCTCCGGCTCTATATTTTCATTTTATTTTATTGGGTTATTTTACGACGCTGTATCAATATCTAGGCTATTTAGCGTCTGAATGAAATGAAGGTGATAATGCCGGTGAAATGAGTCCGGGGTCCAGCACTTGCTCGTATTGGGTTGAGGGAAAACCCCGGAAGAAACCTCAACCAGGTAACTTGCCCCGACCGGGATTCGAACCCGGGCCACCTGGTTTCGCGGCCAGACGCGCTGACCGTTACTCCACAGGTGTGGACCCGGCTATATATCTAGCGAAACTAGAGACAGGAACACAACGATATAATGTTTCTTCCATTGGAATTTGTTTCTATCCTGTAATGCCTTAATCGGTGGTCTTGTGACACATTGACCAAAAAAACGTTGAAGTCCGAATATTTGTGAACGTTGGTTAGGAATTTAACATTTCATTAGTGACATTATCCAGTTTGTCTTTAGCTGACATACCCACATCCAGATCCTAAAGACTTTTGAACGTCTTCAACTATGGCAAGGGAATCGACGAGTGGTAGGAACACAGTCTCCAACTTAATTATTGCGGTAGGCAAGTTTGCAAAGTTTATATATAGGTCTTATAGTATTACGCCATTTAACATAAAATATACACTGAAACTATAAAAACGCACGTAGTACGCAAGATGTATCGTGGGTCCCTATCACCACGTCACGGCGCGTCCTCAGGTTGCGGATAAAGGAGACGGCCTCCAGATGTGGAGGTTAGCTGCGAATAAATTGAATAAGCAGTCGTGAACAGCCGATAAGGGGTGGTCTTCTAGCTTGGGGGTTGGGCGAAGGGCTAACAACCCATCACCGTAAAAAAAACAGCTTGTTACGAAACCATACAATAAGCCTCGGACTAGCTAGATATAGAATAGACTTCGTGGGAGTACAAGAGGTTAAGTTAGATGGGAATGGCATAGGCTATCACAAATAGGAGACTACTTGCTGTATTATGGGGAAGGAATCAATAATCACCAATTAGGAACATGATTCTTTGTTCATAAAAGAATAAAATCAGCAGTAAAAAAGGTTGAATTTATCAGTGAAAGGTTATCGTATTTAATACTTAAGGGTAGATCGTGCGATGCCATAGTTATAAATGCTCACTTCTCTATAGAAGAGAAAGACGACCATATAAAGGATAGCTTCTATGAGGAAACGGAAGACACTTTTTTTATCAGTTATCTAGATATCCATGAAAATTTATTGGTCGATTTCAATGCTAAAGTAGGACGAGAAGATATTTTAAACCTATTATTGGAAAAGAGAGCCTACACGTAACTAATAATGACATTGGAGTTAGGTTAGTCAACTTTGCAATTCAAACAATTTAATTATCAAAAGTACAACATTCCCCCATAAGGATATACATAAATTTACTTGAACTTCTCCAGATGGATTGGCACACAACCATATAGATCACATCTTGGTAGATAAACGAAGACGTACTAGTATAGTAGACATTCGAACTTTCAGGGGGGGGGGGGGCAGACTGTAATTCTGACCATTATTTGGTAAGTGGAGAATTAAGAGAAAGACTATCAGTAGCCAAGCGAGTAGAGCAACGAGTTAATATTAGAAGATTCAATATTCTGAAATTGAAGGAGGAGGAAACTAAGCAACATTATCATGCCGAAATTTTAAATAGGTTTTCCATTTCAGGAAGTTCCGACGAAGTTGAGAAAGAGTTAGATGTCAATAGCGTGTGGGAAAATATCAGAAATTGTATTAAAATTGCAGCTGAGCACAGCATAGGTTATTATGAAACTAAGAAAAAGAAACCATGGTTTGATGAAGACTGTTCCATGGTAGTAGAAAGAAAGAAACAGGCAAAATTGAAATTCTTACAGGATCCAGTTGAGGCGAATAGAGATAATTATTTCAATGAAAGACGGGAAGCAAATCGTACACTTAGGAATAAAAGGAGAGATTACTTAAAGGGAAAAACTGAATGAGGTAGAAACAAATAGTAGGAATAAAAACATCCCAGATTTATATAAGGTATAAAGGAATTTAATCACGGATATGAGGCAAGTGTAAACGTAATCAAGGATGAGAATGGTGACTTGCTTGCAGACTCTCATTCAATCCTGATCTGATGGAAAAACTATTTTGGGGAACTACTAACTGCCTTCTGAAGGATGCACTGGAAGCAGTGGTGAACGGAGAAAGAGTTCGGGGCAGAAGAAAAAAAACAGATGATAGACGACATTAAGATATATGGATCATATGCGGAGATAAAGAGGAAGGTAGAAAATAGAAAAAAACTGGAGAATGCTGGGTTTGCAGGAAAAACCCTGTCCTTGAGCAGAACACTATGAATGAATGAACTAAATATAAGTTACATAGGCCAAATAGAAATGATCGGGACGAAATTCAAATGCAAACTGCTGAGCCATTTATATCCGAACCCACACTTTTTGAAGTCGAAATTGCGATAGAAAATCTGAAAAAGTACAAGTCTACAAGTATCGACCAAATTCCAGCAGAATTAATACAAGAGGGAGGAAGCGCATTATCTAGCGAAATTTATAAGCTTGTACAGGGACATCATTTTATTTTTACTTCAATTTTTATTGTACCTGAATTTGTGAATGTACTTCACTCCCACCCCTTTCACTGATGTCCTTGCTAACGTCAGTCACGCAAACTTACGGCCGCTCTGGCTAGCAGTGAAATAAACAGTACAGAGTACAGTGTGTTTCAGAAATATGTTACGTTTTCTATAGAAGAAAAAGCTTATATTATTGAAGTTTATTTTCACACAGGTATGGTGTGTAGCATAACTGAATTTATCTGTGTGGACTGAGCACAAGTGAAGATTAGATTTACCCGAAGTACGGTACCCTATAATATGGTACGGTACTTAACAGCATTATTTAAACAAGAGTTTTGTTTTACTGTTTGTAGGTATGAAGGACGATGATGGAAACTGGAATTACAATATAACCGAATGTGAACAACAGTTTTTTTTCACAATTTCCTGATTATATCATTATGAAATATTTTCGTAGAAATGTTATTAATCTGGTTGATAAATTTAGAGCAACAGAGTGTACAAAAGGAAGAAAATTGTAATATGGCCAACAAAGGTGACAGAACATGCTGTAGAAGATGCTAGAGAAAGGATGCAGCGAGATCCTAATAAGTCGGTTAAGAAGTTAGCTGTAGAAATTGGAGTTTCTTACGGAAGTGCTCACAAAATTCTCAGGAATAAATTAGGTTCGTAATATGCTGAATAAAGTAAACATTACATAATGAATATAACCGCCAGAAGAACTGAGTTTGTGAAAAAAAAAAATGTTATTATTCTACTGTTTTTTTAATGAAATACTGTAAAAGTAATGATCAAACTGAAAATCGTAATACTGTATTTCCCTGTAACATAAATGGATGCACTACTTTTCTCTCCTCCTATAGCTAGTAAAATGATTTGTTTACATATTGCACTAGCAACTCCAAACTCCTGTAATGGAAGGGGGGTAACAGTGTTTCCGAGTATAGCCAGGTTAATGTTAAAAATGTTGGTAAAGATAAAGTGATGTCCCTGTACTTGATATTTGGGAAAAGGAAATTGTACCAGAACAATGGAAGGAGTCCGTAATTGTACCTATCTTTAAGAAGGGGGACAAGACTAACTATAGTAACTTTCGAGGAATATCACTTTTGTTGACGCCGTACAAAATTTTGTCCAATATTCTTTTGAGAAGTTTAACTCCATATGGGGATCATCAGTGCGGTTTTAAGCGTGATAGATCGACAATTGATCATATTTTTTTCTGACAGATAGCCTATTGGAGAAAAATGGGAGTACAAGGGTACAGAACATCAGTTATTCATAGATTTCAAAAAGTCTTATGACTCGGTTAAGAGAGAAGTTTTATATAACATTCTTATTGAATTTGGTATTCCCAAGAAACTAGTTCGATTAATTAAAATGTGTCTCAGTGAAACTTACAGCAGAATCCGTATAGGCCAGCTTCTATCTGATGCATTTCCAATTCACTGCGGGCTAAAGCAAGGAGATGCACTATCACCTTTTCCTTTTTAACTTCGCTCTAGAATATGCCATTAGGAAACTTCAGGATAACAGTGAGGGTTTGGAATTGAACGGGTTAAATTACCTTCTTGTTTATGCAGATGATTTTAATATGTTAGGAGAAAATCTACAAACGATTAGGAAAAGCACAGAAATTTTACTTGGAGCAAGTAAAGCGATAGCTTTGGAAGTAAATCCCGAAAAGACAAAGTACATGATTATGTTTCGTGACCAGAATATTGTACGAAATAGAAATATGCCTACTATAAAAATTGTAAATTTATCCTTCGAAGAGGTGGAAAAATTCAAATATCTCGGATCAACAGTAATAAATATAAATGACACTGAGGGAGGAAATTAAACGCAGAATAAATATGGGGAATGACTGTTATTATTCGTTTGAGTAGCTTTTGTAATCTAGTCTGCTGTCAAAAAATCTGAAAGTTAGAATTTATAAAGCAGTTATATTACCGGTTGTTCTGTACGGTTGTGAAACTTGGACTCTCGCTTTCAGAGAGGAGCAGAGATTAAGGGCGTTTGAGAATACGGTTCTTAGGAAAATATTTGGGGCTAAGAGGAATGAAGTTACAGGAGAATGGAGCAAGTTACGCAACGCAGAACTGCACGCATTATAGCCTTCATCTGACATAATTAGGAACATTAAATCCCGACGTTTGAGATGGGCAGGGCATGTAGCACGTATGGGCGAATTCAGAATTGCATATAGATTTGTTATTTAGGAGGTCGTAGGGAAAAATATCTTTGGGGAGGACGAGACGTAGATGGGAGGATAATATTAAAATGGATTTGGGGGAGGTGGGATATGATGATAGAGACTGGATTAATCTTGCACAGGCTAGGGACCGATGGCGGGCTTATATGAGGGCGGCAATGAACCTCCAGGTTTCTTAAAAGCCATTTGTAAGTAAGTACGCAAGATAAACCTTTAAGTCTAAATATCGATCGTGTTTAGGTAGAATTTCTCATACCACAAAAGACAGATTTTTCAGAAACAACAAAAATTACATTTTAACACATTATTATTATTATTATTATTATTATTATTATTATTATTATTATTATTATTATTATTATTATTAGTTACCTAATGTGAACGAATGTAAATATAATAATGTCAAAACCATATCTTCACGTTTTGTAATTAAATTTTAACTGATTACACTCATTACAGAAAAAAAGACAAATTTCAAAGAATGAAGGTAAAGAAAGCCCTTTCCCCTAAACACCATCGAAATTGTTTATCGAAATTAAAATCTTAAAAACAACCATTATGCATTAATTGATCCCCTAAAAACCCAAAACATGATAATATGTGTGGGTAAAGTATATTTATTTCGACCCACTAATTAATATTTACAAAGTTTGAGAAATGTAACAAGTTTATATATAAAAACATGCATCTACATGAAAATCTTGATTTTAATTGTGTTATTATTATGAATTATTTTTCTCAATTCGTGTACTCAAATAACTTAGTTTAGTTCTTTAGGATGTATCATGCATAAAATTTTTTGCAACGTCTTTTAACTAAAACCCTAGTAGCCTATACCTTCGAGTGAAATAGGACTCACCATATTGGATGGAATAATAATAATAATAATAACAATAATAACAATAACAATAATAAATAACACTAGTAATAATAGTAATAATAAATAACATTAATAATAATAGTAATAATAAATAACAATAATAATAATAAATAACATTAATAATAATAGTAATAATAAATAACAATAATAATAATAAATAACATAGTAATAATAGTAATAATAAATAACATTAATAATAATAGTAATAATAAATAACATTAATAATAATAATAGTAATAATAATAATAATAATAATAATAATAATAATAATAATAATAATTTATTATTGATTTATTCACTCACTCGCTTGTTTATTTATTTATTTATTTATTTATTTATTCACTTAATCCGTTATTCATTCACTCGTTTGTTTGTTTGTTTGTTTGTTTGTTTGTTTGTTTGTTTGTTTGTTTGTTTGTTTGTTTGTTTGTTTGTTTGTTTGTTTGTTTGTTTGTTTGTTTGTTTGTTTGTTTGTTTGTTTGTTTGTTTGTTTGTTTGTTTGTTTGTTATTTATTTATTTATTTATTTATTTATTTATTTATTTATTTATTTATTTTGGTGGAGACTTTCTCTTTCGTACCACAAGGAATATATACACAAACATTTTTGGATTGCAGCGAAGAAACTAATTAGTAACATTCAATTACAGATAAACGTAGGCACAAAACAAGAACGATTACAATTAAAGTAATAGAAAATTAAAAAAGAAGAAAACAAAAATATTTAAAATGTTAAGTCTACAGGGTGTTTCCGAGGTGGTGTTACAAACGTTTAGGGATGATGGCGAAGGGAACATGTATCAATTTGAGATAAGGAACCCTGGTCCGGAAATGACAGAGTCGAAAGTTACAAGCAAAAATAATTCTGTGGAAATGAAATAATTTTATTCCTCTGTACACCTTATTTATGTGTACTATTTATCTGTGCATCTTAAACATACTGTATTCATCTGACGTTGTTTACGTTGTCTACTTACAGTATTCTATTCAATACGCTGTCTGAGGGATGGGGACAGGAAACTATACTAAAGCAATGCAGATAGCGTAATGTGTAACGGACATGATCGGTCCTCTTATGCACGTCTGTAGACAGCAGTGTATGTGTACAAGCTGCAGTGTCCAGTCGATCATTCCTAGTAAAATGGAAGAGTCTACGAGAGCGGAATAAGCAGACCTGATTTTCGAATACGGATGAGCCAATGGGAATAGTAGACAAGTTCACAGATTGTATTGGTACAAGTACCCACGTAGGAGACATCCACCTATACCATTTTTCCACGACTGTTCCAAAGGTTAAGGGAAGGAAGGCACATGGTGCCAAATTACAATTCTATTTCCACACAACTATTTTTGCTTATAACTTTCGCCTCAGTCATTTCCGGACCAGGGTTCCTATTTCAAATTGATACATGTGCTCTTCTCCATCATCCCTGAAAGTTTGTAACACCACCCCGGAAACAATCTGTATATAGAGGGACATCATTTTATTTTTACTTCGATTTTTATTGTACCTGAGTTTTTGAATGTAGGTACTTCACTCCCACCCCTTCTACTAATGAAGTTCAACCGTCCTCCACACAGATCCAAGACCGCATATACAGTGATAGTAGCCTTACGGTCATAGTAAACAGTACGTCCCAAAAATATGTTCGCGTTTTCCAGTGACGAAAGAGCTTTCAATATTGAATCATTTTCGCACAGGTACTGTCGTCCATTTGCCTACATCGTATCTTGGTTTCCCCCACCAGTTTTTATTCGCCAGCTAGTGGCTGGGCTGTCTTAGCTCTTTTCTGAGAACATTAATTTCTGTTAGGAATTGGACGTCTACGTAATATTATACAACTGTTTAAAATAACTTAAATAAAAGGGCCTCGTTAAGTAATTAACTGTCACGTGATTTCCTCCCTTTCTACGACCCTAAGGCATAACCACTTGGACGGACAGTAGTTAGTATATCTGAGTAATTTTATCTTTTCGGATCGGGCAGAAGTGAAGATTGAATTTACAGTACGTAAGATGCTCTTTTATAGAGTAGGTAAAGAATTATTTCAACATGAGTTACTAGTACGAAGAATGAAACTGGTAATTGGGATTAGGTACAATAGTCTATAGTGCGATAATATGCACATTAGAACTGAAGCCTGTATCGAAATGAACGGCCACAATTTAAAAAAAAATGTGTTTAGATATCCATATTATGATTATTTTTCAATTTAACTTCATTCTCTATATTGTACGCTAATGTGCTGTAGACAAATCTACACTGCATAATGAATACGTACACATGGACAGCTCAGTTCGTGAGTAAAAACACTTATTGTTAATACTGTACTGTATTTTGATTTTAAAAAAAAAACCTAATGAAAATGATCAAACTCAGAAACGCAATATTTCCTAGTTTACGTAAATGGATGAACTATTTTTCTTCCCTCCTATACCTAGTAAAGTGATTTGTTTGTATATTACGCCAGTATCATCGAACTCCAGTCGTAGAAGGGGGTAGCAAACGGCGTTGATCCAGAGGTATATTGAAGTTAATATTAAAAATGCTAGTAAAAATAAAATGATGTCCCTGTACAATTAAACAAAGCGTAAGATCTATATTAATATTATTAATCTAAATAACTAAACGAGAAAGGGAAACTAATAATGTAAACAAAGAATACAATTATTATTATAAACGATTAGAATAAGGGTGTAATCAACACATCTTGTCACTTATTAATATTGAATTTTATTAGAAAAAAAAACGTTTCTAACTTAATTTTTAATTTCGATAGCGGAAATCCCTAATGTCACTATGTAGAGAATTTCATAGACGAAGTGATAATACTGCTTATGAGAATGATGATGAGGGATAGAAAGAAGTGCTTGATTCTGATTCCGCACTGTTGTGAAACATTGAAAACGTGTTGCCAGGATATAAAATAATAATAAATAATGCTCCATCGCTCCCTATCGCACACTGTCAGATTTGGTATCAAGCACGGTACAATTCGAGTACGTGAAGTAACTCTGTAGTCAGATTGCTGCCGTGTCTCCTGGAGCCAGACAGGCACACATGCCATGGAGCGCTTTGTAATTAATATCCCAGGATGGAGTTACGTCATTAGGACAAAAGTAAATTGTTCGTCAACTCGACTCCCACGTGGCAAGCATGTGTGACGGAAATTGCGTCATATTTTTTTGATGTGTAGTAAATTTAGTCGTCTTGAGATGGGTCAAGGTGCGAGTGAGTTTCATAAAGAGATGAAATTGCAGCCAGTACAACAATTTATTACAATCTTCTACACAACAAAAGAGCTATTAAAATTATTTTACGTCCAAATGGGAAGAATAATGTTAGCTAGAACACAAGCAGTAAAAGACTGGCTATCTCGCTCGACCATCAGCAACGTAATTACAGGATGCAATGCAACTGCCGCGTGGACACTCGCTACCGCTGAGGGCCGTCATTTTGAAATCTCGCGCACACTCAAATCTGCATTTCCCCTTTCGAAACAATTTATTATTATTATTATTATTATTATTATTATTATTATTATTATTACTATTATTCTTTACGGTTCAATTTCAATACTTTACTCGACAATGAGATCAAAAAATCGAATTTGCACCTATAGTCTGGAATTTCGTTACAAATGACGTTGCTAAATTAGAAAGTACTCAAGTAAATTCATATTTTTATGTTCTTATAGGTTCCTGCCAGCAACTCTAGAATAGTTAAAAGAAAACTTGTGAATATTTAAGAGAAGAAGATGGTGAAATTTGAAAATTATTCATAATTGATGCACAGTTTTTCTATTTGTGTGTAGGAATACCATTTCTGTAACAACTTAAATGGAAATTAGTTTAAAGAAATTGGGGCCCAAATTTTGAAAATATACCAGCATATAGTAGCTTACTAAATTGGATACATCTCATATATTTTTGAAGACTATTTCGTTTATATGACGTCATTCCATTTTCGGCCAATCAAGTGTAATAAAATTTTGAATTCCAACCAATTACAGTCATACATCGCGATAATTTCTGCAGCTCGATTTATCACTATCAATTTATCGCATGGTCGTTCTTTTGTTTAGTCAGTGTCACCAACTGTTTCCATGTAAATCGATGAGCATTAAATCCATTGTACTAAATAAAATGCGAAATCCTACTTCCACATCTACGAGTACATCTTCATCTTCTAATTCCATGTGCATTGTATCTAAAGAAAAGGACACTCCTTAATAACAATTGTTCATTTAATTAAGGTATTAATCAAGTTATTTGTAATTGTACTATAAAATGTTTCAATTAAATTATGATTTCAGCAGATAATGAAAACGTATTTCTGTTATAATAACAAAAGAAAAGCGCAGTACATGCATTGAGCTCTATACTAATGTTGAGATCACTGAGTACATGTAATTAAAATTTTAAACCTGTATTACCTGACATGGTATGAAGAAATATACAAATACATGGTGGAGAGGGGCATGGAAGAGGGACAATGGGAGAATAGGAAGCTCTGGAAAGCATAAATCAAAGGCGAACTGCTGTAAAGTGGAAAGCCAGTGAAAATAAAATAATTTCGCTTTTCTCAATTGGCATTATTGAATAACATTCAATTTTTTTATTGCAGCAATCGTTATTCATCTATTTCAACTTCACAATGACTGAATAGATTATGTATTCATAAATATACAATTATTAACATCTTGTGAGGGAATTTTAAGGATATATTATTTAAATGTTTATTTTATTCACGAAATAGTCCTAATAAATGTCACTCGAGATCTGAGATTTCCCAAATAAATCCACGAACGAAGCGAGCAAATCTCAGACCTCTTGTGACATTACAATACTCGTAGATAAATTCAAACTTTCTATGATATTTTACTCCTAAAAGCACGTTCTTTAAAATGTTTGGAGCACAAGTTTGACATTGACTTTGAAAATTTTAAGATAATTAAATTTTAAGAATGGATTTTAGAGGTACTTTTAAACAAATATGGAGGAATATTTTTAAAATGAACTTTGCTCGACCATCGGGGGGGGGGAACTATCTTCATATCGGGAAAGGTGGTTCCAGTATGTATCCATAATGTCACCAAACAGGATACTAAAAGTACTCTTACAGTATCACCCACAGGGACGACGAAGACCAGGACCACAGAAACGAGTTCTAGACCCTGTTTAGCTGAGACCGAAACGGACAAAATGGCCTATTTTCGTGCACAGGTATGATGATGCAATAAAATAAAGAATTTATATTCCAGAGATAAGCTTTATAATTGCCTAAAGAAGATGTGTATAAAACATCATCATTAATACTTCCGAATACATACATAGGCCTACAACTTTTTGTATGGATTAAAACAAAAAATTAAAGTTACAATTACAATCAAAGTTTTGTGTTATTTAAAAGCCCTGTCCAGCAGAACTTTAAAAATAGCATCACAGCAGCTCACACGCCACAAATGTGCGTTTCATTTTGTATAATGTAGCCTATATTTTTACGTACCTTTCGTTATGTGCAGAATAATTATCATACAATTATTCGTGGGTTTTAGTTCCCTCCTTTCTTTTCTTGTGCTACAGTGTTACTGTATATAATATCGTTTGTCACCTCGTATGTTTGTATTACATAATTTACATGTAATATTCCCGTCATTCACTTCAAAACACTCACCAAATTCCGCTGCAATAATGTGCGCCTGAGAACGTTCAACCTTCGGCATTATTATTCAGCAGATATATCGTTTACGCATGCTATGGTAGTGACTGGTGAACGGAATATTCAGCAGGTACACTGTTTATGCATGCTAGAGCACTGACTGGTGAAGGATAGTCTACTTGAAACCATCGTAACGCATAATTATCATCATTATTATTATTATTATTACTATTATTATTACATCCATTAATAACAAGCGGAAGTAATTTTTTGCAGGACTCTGAGTGTACCTTATTTCAAGGTTCCTGAAAATACCAGAAATTTCAACTTCAAACAGCGAGGTTTTGGTATGAGTTCTTCGACTCTGCAGTCATTAGATAAATTCTGTAAAAGAGAAATAAATATCTAGAAGTGTGCTGCTCAACAAGAAAAGAAGTATAAAAGCATAATTTCAGTTATTTGTTTTTGAGGGTTAAAAACGAGAAACCGTAACATTTTTCACTGAGTTGATAAACATTTCTTCCTACACGCAGTCCCATTTTCATAATATTTATGAAGCATGTTAAGCCTTCCTCACATTTCCGCCGTGTTTATTTTCTCCAGTTTTGTTAAAAGTCTTTCAATTTCAACGTGAGGTATTCTACACGGGGAAAAAAAAATTCTTTTGACGCGATACATCATAGATAGGTGTAAAAATCATTCGTTGGCTGGGTTCACAACTGATTGCAGAGCAAGAGTCTAATTTCAACCCCGTGTGAATTCAATCAAAAGACTGAGCGCGCACCGCCGCGCCATAAACACGATACGCCAACTGTGTATTTTTAAATTATTTTCAAACCTACTCTCTCACAAAGTTTACTATAGCAAATGAGGATTCTAGAGAGGGAAAAACTTCTCCATGTTGCTCCTGATAATATCGTCTTTTTCTCCTGTTTCCAACTCCACTTCAGAAATGGTATAAAAAGAAAAAAAGGAGGGAGAGTACATAAAATAGAACAAATTTTAAAAAGGGGATAATAAAGACTTTTCTCTTCCGTACTTTTTAAGTTCCGACCTTATTTGCAGCTAAAACGTAATTTGTACATCAAAAGCCGTTGAGTGGGATGTCGAGGAGAAGAGGGGCGAGGGGGCGATCCAAACAGTAGCAGACGAGTCTTCAACAACCAGTGGAAACATTATACATTGAAAAGAAACGAGAATTCAATGGAGGCAGCAGGCATCATTAGGTGAGGATGCGTTTAAGCTGTCACTTGTTCCAGATGCCCTTGGAGCCCAATTGATAGGGAGGAGGCTACATGCATTAGGCCTACTACAATCTGCTTCCTGTATGCATTCAACACTGCATCGCTGCTCAGGAGAAACGCTCCGAGTTACTGAAAATTGAGCAACATTCTTATTACAGCATGTAGCACAAGGTTGGAAAAAATGTATTACTTTATGAGGAATAATATTATTTCTCATGTATTATATGTATATTATATGTATAAATTTCTCATATATAGAGATTTCAAAGATTTAGACAAAAAAGCGCTGACCTTCTATGCCTGAGGTTGCGGGTTCGATCCCGGGCTAGGTCGATGGCATTTAAGTGTGTCTAAATGCAACCGGCTCATGTCAGTAGATTTACTGGCATGTAAAAGAATTCCTGCGGGACAAAATTCCGGCACATCGGCGACGCTGATATAACCTCGGCAGTTGCGAGCGTTGTTAAATAAAACATAACCTTTTTTAGACAAAAATAATTACGAATATACAGAGTGATTCATAAGAAGTTACCGCACTTACGGAACATATTTCCGAAGACTTTTGAGAAAAAAAGGTCATATAGATATGGATCCTATTTTTAATATACTCATTTGAATTTGTTCATAAAATAATTTTTTTTTTTTTTTTTTTTAGTTTTAAGGACAAAAGAATATTACAAATAGAGAATGAACTATTCAGAAGTATCATTTCTTTCATTGATTAGTACTCTGAAGCTAAAAATGTGTTGTGAATTCTTTAGTACAGTACAGAAATTTTTTCGATTTTTAATTATAAAATTGCATTTTTCTTGCTTACTTATCACAACAATTGTTACAATTACGTGACTCTTGTAAATTCTTTAAGGCTGTACATTAGGATACAAAATTGAACTGTAAATAATCAAGTTTTTAGAAGCCATAACATATGTGACAAGTACGTAAGAATAATGTAATTTCAGTTAAAAATCGAAAAAAAAAAAAAAAAAAAAATTGTGCAAAGCAACTGAGAAATTGACAACACATATTTAGCTTCCGAATACTAGCTAGTTAAATAAACGATACTTCTGGATAGTTCATTCTCTATTTGCATTATTCTTTTATCCTTAAATCTAAATAAAACACGTATTTTACAAACAACTTCAAATTAGTGTAACTCTGAAAATATTGAGATTAGGACCCATGTTTACATGACTTTTTTTTTTCTCAGAATGTCTTCGAAAATAAGCTTCGTAAGTGGCGGTAACTCGTCGTAAATCAACCTTTACATTATTAACATATGAAGAGTCCACTGCAAGAATGATGGATGTCATTTGGAATACATTTTGCAGGAGAAGCAATTGAAAGTTTGAAATGCTTAGCGCTCAAAGCTTAACTGTGATTTTCCGATCATTACTGGACAATGACTACCAGTGTTAATGCCATATAGCTCTCTATGTACATTCTATATATCTTAAGCTATGCATTGACAGTCTTGGTTCATTTTCGACAAGAAAGTGACATCCATTATTCTTGCAGTGGACTCTTCATATTAGATTACCTACAGTATAACAAAAACAAAATGAAGTACTCGACAAATTATCATGCTTATTCTTCAAGATATGATATTTCTCATCCACTAATTGAATATAAGTGTAATACCGAACCTGGTCTGAGACACAGCTCTAATTTCAGCCAAAGACTATATAATTCTTCTAATAATAATGATCTTCATCTAACATTCATTAATGAAGTGTTTAAAAAGGAAATGTATCAATTATTATTGTAAATTCTATCTAGCCCTATGTCAGCAAGCTAAAATGACTGCTTAATAAATTCTAATGCATTTTAAAAGTTATATATTCACCCACGTCAGTAAAGGAGATGCTGGAACTGCCTTCTGGATCATTCCACGCAAAAAAGTATGTTTTTGAACCATGATGTCTCAAAAGTTAAATAATACTGTAGTAGGTTATTTTGTATGTTCTAAATATGAATTTCAAGCAATACTGTATTTATATCTTTCATAGTTTGACAGCAATCAGAATTTAAAATGTTGGTTGAACAGAACACGGTTTCATTCATTGAAGTTTTCTTACTATGTAAAGAAAAAGAAGAAAATGATTTCAATGCAATTCGAAAAAGGAAAGCCCTGTTTATAAATGCCCTTAAAATGAAAAAAAATATATACTTTTTTAAATAGTTACCCACCGTAAAATAATTTTATAAAATATAGAACACAAAATGCAATTCATTTTTAAAGACGAAGAAACATGTGTTTAATTCTTTAGGGTATTTTGATTCCACTGTGAAAATTTGAGAAAGTTGGCTTAAATATCATGTCAGATTTAATAAAAATAACTCACCGGAACAAAGAAGCTCAGCAGGTAGGCTCTCCCGTCAGAATGTTGCGCGATCAAGGTCAGGGAGACGGTCGTTTGAGATTATTCATCGTTGTGAAGTCTCGATAGCGCTGCGACAGCCACACATAGCAAGCGATTTTCAACCGTTGGAACAAAAATTAATAATTTTATTAATTTAATTATTCACAGGTTTTTAGATAAAGTCATAAAACTTGGGAGGTGGATTAGGAATAAGATTTCCTTTAATACGAATGAAATTCGCATGAATTTAATTTGTTGCATTCGAATATAAAACAATTTCCTTTTTTCAATTAGGTGTTTTTATGAGCGTGCCTTAATATTATTCGGATTAGTCTTTAAGGTATTAAAATATGGTTATTCAGGTTTACAATGGCGTCTGTTTAGTTTCGATGACACTTCATACAGGGTATCTAGAATATTTTAAATGATGGATAACATGTAACTGCTACCCATTTTTCAGTCATCCGTATGACTAAAATATTAATGATATGGCGGTCATAGTTGGCAGTTTAATTTATTTTCATAATAACATTATTATATTAAAAGCCCAAAAAAATGCATGACATCGCTGGCATACTGTATTCTTAACATTTTGTATGGAATGACCCAACTGTGGTTGGCAGATTGCTGACGTGACGTGTATAGGAGGCAGTACCATTCTCAGCTACACTATCAACTGATATTCGCAGACTGTGCATTGTACTCAAGGACATGCGCCAGGAACGCTGGCGTCAGCAAATACAAAGCTATGCGAGTTTCTGCATTATGCAGATATATGAATTCTTTACAAGACAGGGATGAAAGCCCTCCAATAAAGTTTTGTAAACCATTATAAACCCGTGATCGAAATATATGGACTGAAGTCTAACAAGGCAAGGAAAGACAAAGAGCTTTCTGTTCGAGTCAATTTTTCTGATAAGAGATTAAGACTAACTGAGCATACATTTGCTTGCCCTTTGAAAGTTAACGATACGAGAAATCTCTCTCTCCCTCTCTCTCTCTCTCTGTATTTTCTCTCGCTCGTCCCTTAGCATTTCACCACCCAACTTCACATCCCTGTTTCCAAGGAGCATCTCGATAGGAGGGCGTAATAATCACAGAAGAACCAGCGATAGAGGAACCATTTGATGGAATCGTTCCATTGCCAGTCCCTCTGTTTATTCTACTTTTTCTTCTCCCATAGTACTCTATATGCATATACTTTTCCTTCTCTATAAAGTTGGAGAAAGAAGCAAAATTGAAGAGATGATAATAAAATGTAACAAAAAAGGACGCAAAAAATATTATGAACCCAGATGGAAGCGAGAGGGTAGGGGAGGAAAAGGGACGGGTGGGTCGAGAGAGATCTTCAATATTACAACAGAACAAGCACGCAGGCAAGCATCTCAGAGACAATGGTTAAGTTTTTTCCAGCTAAATATTTCCTTTCGTTCGAGTTTCTATCTATATAATGGTGACCCTTTTATCTTCTTATTCATTCATTCACTCATTCATTCCATCCATCAGCGGAGCTTCTTCTTTTTTAAAATAAACAACACAGTATCTGGCTTTTCTTCAAAGTCAATTTGTGAATTAAAAAGTATTCGCATGTACATGAAGTTGCTCTCCGCTCTTAAATATTTATAGAACGAAAAAAAAATCCTTCCGAGTCTTGAAATTCAGCGTCAAGCTTTGTGAAATTCCGGAATTTCAGCATAGGTCTCAATCCTATCAAGTATGTGAACAGTGTCGTCCAATTCAATAGATGGAAGATATACACAGAAATCATTACAGTTATAAAATATTACCATTAAACTTCGGTTTGTTCATTTCTCTCATTATTGAACGAATATAGCCATGATTCCCCTCAATTACAGTTAATGAGATCTCACAATATATATAATTTGAACTGGTAATGGAAATTACGGGAAAACGGCTGAATGGATTTTAATGACTCACTCCTCATTATTTTGAAACTTGGAACCTAACGATTTTCAGAAAAATAGTAGTCTAGTTTTTATTGAAATGTCAATTTTCCTACATCATTTTCCTATTTTCAAAACTCCATCTATCGTCAGTTTTGAGAACTAATGGCTTTTCAGGATAAAACAAAACACACACACTACAATAAGCAATATTACACGAAGGCCATGACTGCAGGATTGCTCAGATATTTAGAGCAAATCTACTGCCTGTGAGTAAATCAGAGCAAATTCTGTGACACACTGCCTGATGGATCGCATCCCATTGCTGCTTACACTGCCTGCCCAATCAACGCTTATGTGCGAGTAATGAAAAAAGTTATTTTGCCGCTAAGTGGCAGATAGTGCCCACCGTTATTAACATTATCAGTATATGCAAAGTATCCTAAAATAACTATTGTTACGACGTCCTTCAGTACCAGAAGAGGCAAGGACTTAGGGAAACGATGATCCAGGGTGTCCAGATCCTTCCGCAGTGTTTAATATTTAATAATAGATCTATTAATACTGAACTTAAAACTTTTTTTTTCCTACGCAATACTACATTCAAACATAAGTTCTAATTAACAGGGTTGTATCATATAGGCTAAATACAATTATGCAAGTAGACCTATGCTTGCTTTAGGCGTTTACTAAAATTATTATTAAAATCAATTAATGTAACAAAAATGTTTGAAACTGATATAAACTATTTCAACAAGTTGAAACATATTTACGAAGAAATATATGCTTCCTGTAACCGAGCTAAGAGATTATTGGAAATCACGGTTCAAATTAACGACAATGTGCTGATAACTTCCTCCTTGTAAAATAGCAGGTTCTTCCAATCCATAGAAATGTTATACGAACACTAGGCCTATTGTTCTATTAAGTTCAGTATTGCCAGAAAGTGACTTCCCAATATATAAAAAGGCCCATTCGAAGTGTGATAAATTTTGCACTCATTAAAAAAATCCCCCACCCCGAAAAGAAATGCTGAGTAAAATACTGCAAACAAAAAATTTACCCCATACCTTTGAAAATATTAAGTTATAATTCAATGTGTTTTACGAGATATAGTGTTCCGATCCTTTCCACTTCATGTTGCTGTAATACTATGGATGACAGATAAGTTACACTTAAAATGACAAGACATTAGCTTAATTAAGACTTTAATAGGAAAAACTTGCACCATTCTAAATATATTATAATTAGAAACAAAGTTTTATATATCCTACAAAATGACACAAAAAGAAATTTCTTTAAAAATGGTACTGCTTTATGGAAGCGGGAGAGATTAAAATGCTGCATTTAAAAAAAAAGTTCGTGTGATTCTGTCAGTAAACCATAATAGACGTACAATAAAAAAAATTGACCAATATTGCCACTACTGTTCAATAAAATGTAAATTTACCATAAAGTTATATTAATGAGACTGAAAGTTTGTATTTGCTGTTCGTTTTATGTAAACAGCGATCCGCCCCTGCATTAGAACAGAGCATCTGTTTTGTACCGGTATGTCTGTATCCGCTTGAGCTGTACAGTGTACTTGTAAACTCCCTCCTCCCCATCCAGCAATGTTACCAAACGCCTCATATTGTCAACTTTAATAATTAGTTACATATTACAATTATAAAATAATTGTGAGGACATTTTTTCTTCCTTGTGACATGAACAATCATCGGTTAAAATACTGGCACTTATACCCCTTATAGAAACACAACACACGTGTTAAAGAACATACATGACGTACTATACGGGAAGTCAACGCTAGCGTCACGCAGTCCTTCGGATCTGACATCATCAGACTGTAGTCGTGCGCACTGACAGACCATTATACTCCCATCATGGTATTAGACTAATTACTAATCCCTGCCGAAGAAGAGGTATTCTATTCTATTCTATCCTATCCTATCCTATCCTATCCTATTCTATTCTATTCTGTGATTTAATTCACTTTACTTATTACAGAAGAAAATAATTAAAATATGTCTCCATTAACCTATTGATTTTCCATCTCAAAATTAGTTTCTAGATTTTAATGTACTTAACGTAAGACAAATTTATTATATTGTATTAATAAAATTCATACATAAAAATCGAAATCATTTTGAATTGTATTCTCATAGGTATGAATTATTTAAGATTGTTTGAACCAAAATGCAACACTGTTACAGTATTTAATCATAGTAGTAATTTAGGACCAAGAATACGTAACAAATTTATATTTAAATATCCTAATCTTGTCAATTCTAATAGTTCTAGTATTACATTTAAAAATTTATGTATGGATTTTATAAAAATTGAAAAATTGTAAATTTAAATTTATATACTATAATTGCACACTAGACATAAGACAAACTGTATTGTATAATTATTAATTTCAAGTCAGGAATCCGCCCCTGAGCACAAGTTCTACTCTTTCAGGGGCGAGCTAAAGTTTTTCTGTATATATTATATTTTATGTTACAATTATTAGCAAAATAATAAATAAATAAATGTATTTATTTATTTTGTTCCTATAATTAATTCATTAAGCAAAAACTTAATACAATAGGGCCAAACTTAACAGAAATTTCATATTTTGCCGAGAGCCATTTTGAATGATATCGCGGGCCGTGCCTTTGGTACCTTTGGCCTTTATTTAAAGATCAGATTAATTTCGTGTTACAACACACTTCAACTAAAATTTTGCTCCAAAATCGACATTACTCGTACTTATGAGACATTTATAGGCCTATTAGTTGTACAAAGCGAGATAAAAACAAATGTAATCCTTAATTAATTACAAGCTGAACTGTTTCGCAAGGAATGGGAACGTTCGATTTCCCGGCGCTGCGGCAGATAGCTCGAGACATGCGGTCGCAGTCATGATACACAATACATCGCCGCAGATAACAACTGCACACACTGAATCAATTACGGAGCAGTCAACCGTTTGATTGAGTAACGCATGGCATGACGTGACCACCACGCTAAGAATCAATCCGAGTTTCGATACTAGAGTGTCGCGGGAGATCGATAGTCGACACGTGGGCTGTCACACAGCTTTCTTGTGGGGAAAACATCTCGTTACAGCTGCTCCACCGTTCGGAGAAACCGAGTCAAGTGTTTAAGTGACACTGTGGAAGAATAACAGAACCGGATGATGACAGATTAGCAGTTGGTAAACACAGCAAGGAATTAGATTAATATATTGTTCACAAAAATATGTTTAGATCTAATGGAGACGTGACTCAATTATTTTTTTTTACTCCTTTAATAATATGTTTACCTTTTATTTCAATACCGTTCCTGTATTTGTCAGGAAAATATTATAAAAGTAGTTCGTGATAACTAAGATTAGTTTACTAGTTTTTTTCTTCACAATTTCCGGGGACAGATATCTATATATTAAAAAATAACTTTTAACATTTCTGTTGGTTTGCCATTTACTTAACCTATAATGCTTTTACACTAAGGAATTAAAATAACCATTCTACTTATACAATAAAAGTATCCATTCTACGTAACTACTAAGTGAACTACTGGTGCTTTCAGAACAGTGAATTTTTTTAAACAGCCAGTCTCTGGATCCCAATTTTGCAGCAAATTTTTGACAGGTCATATTGAAGTTTGTTAAGACAGCAACCATGGCTCGAACAATTTCTGAACTCTGGATTTTTTCGATCTCCACATCATGTTAATACGAGTAGGCTATAAGGAAAAATTCTCTTCACTGAAGCATTGCTTCCAGGAAGATACTAAGATATTTTAATTATATTCTTGAGTTGTGCATAGAAAATATGTTTTAGAGAACATTTTTTTTTTAAATTCGCTCCACTTTGAGCAAAAATCAGCATTTTCTTCATTGCATTTTAATATTTTTTCTAAGTCAGCGTTTCTCAAACTATGGTCCGCGGACCACCTGTGGTCCTTGAGTTCTGTCCTTGTGGTCTTTCAAAATACAGAAAAAATAAAGTTCAAACGAATTGCGTATCACACTATAGCTGAAAATCTCAGACTTTGGAAATTACACATGGCAATCGCCTTTCACTTTTTCTACTAATATGTTATGAAATTTCTTACGCTACCCGTCTACCCACTTCCCACTCTACTCTCAACAACAAAAGAGGGATTTAAAACACTATGAACGTGGCGTTTCTCGCTATCTTTTCCCTGAATATCTGTTGCCGAGCCTGTAACCCAGCCAGAGACCACCCGAATTCATAACAGAGGGCTAAAATACCGAACCTTTTCATGTATTGATGACTTTCTTAATAGTTTTGTCAACACCCATGAAATGGCCACGTACTGTACGTCGTAAACCAATAATAGAACGTGACAAATTGCATCTTTACTTGTTGAAAATCCGGCATATTTCTGCATTAATTTATTTGTTTTTCCAGATGACGATATAAAAAACTTTAGACTCCGCCTATTTTAAAATCCGACAGGTTTACTTTTTACACTTGCGTGTTTCGTCTCTACGTGCCGGTTCAATTTCGCGGGTTTCATACACTCGTTTGAAAACACTTCGTAACAAACAACGCAACGAGGTTTTGGTTCACTCTCATTGCCACACCAAGTAAATCTAAGTTTCAAATAAATCTTGTCATATTTACGAAAGTATTTTTCTTTGAATAGAACTAGTAGGACTAGATATTTCTTTAATGGCACTATAATTAATATATTTCTTCACACATAGCTTCTGAACTATTAGCACTGCCTAAATGAAGCGTATCATGTTAGTTTCTTTTCAAAGATTCGGATCAAAGCCAGTTTTCCATTATTTATAATGGGCACTATAGAGATATGGACAACTACTAGCGTGTACCACATAAGAAGGATTTCAAAAAACTAACTGCTAACATGCAAGCGATGAATCAACAATGCACAGAATTTGTTATAAGTTACTTGTGATTGGCTATAAAAATATAATTACAAAAGTTTTATAATTAATTAATTCTATTTTAAAATATAAGTATACTGGTATTAAAATATGCTAAAAAATGATAAATTTGTTTTCGAAGGGAACAAGAGTAAGGTGGTCCGCGGAACTGTTCTGACTTAAAAAAGTGGTCCCCACTTCAAAGAAGTTTGAGAAACGCTGCTCTAAGTCATATATTTCTTCAAACAAGAAATTTCATGAAATAACTTTTTGATCCAGGTCAATCCATCTACTCGCATAATGGAAGAAAAATAATACACTGTCTTCAAATTTTTACCTTTCTGGACATCTAAGGAAGCACTGAGAATAATATTTTTTAGCGTTAGTACAATAATTAATAGTCTACAATAGGGTATAATAAATTGGGGTTGAGTAGAATCATCTGTACTTAATCCATTAATTTTATTAGACAGAAATTAATAAAAATTTGTCTAACCAAAAATATGGATTACCCAACAAATTTAATTTATACAGATTTTAAAGTATTAACTATTGTAGAAATTTATAAATATAATTTACTAACTTACTACCACAGAAATCAAATAAAACATAAATCTATTCGACATGAATATCGTACTCGAACACAAAAGTCTACTTTCCCATTAATTGAGCCTAAATGTCATACAAGTGCAGCTCTTAAACATGGTGCTAGTTTCGGCCCAAGACTTTATAATAAAATCACAAACCATTTTCCAAATTTGAAGTATTTTAAAATTGAACCTTTCAAAAAACAAATTTATAAAATTATGCATTATATATAGTATTAACAAATGTGTGTATTTTTTACCTTTTTATTTCTGTCGACTATATTCATGTTTTTATTGAATATCACTGGCTTCTTTCTGATAGTCAATTTATATTAAATGTGTCTTTTTTCTCTTTTTCTCTCTTTTTTTTTTTTTTTGCTCTTGTGTGTTATTTATCGGTTTGAATTAAGTTAATTACTGTATTTAGTAAACTGTCTTTGTAAATTTTATGTTATATTATTGGCTAAGACCACACCGTACATGAGCCTGGCTCTTACGGTAGTGGCTAGAAACATTTTTGTTTTATAATTTTAATTTGTACTTACTTTGCCTACTAGCTAGGTAGCTAAAATAAAAAATAAAACCAACAAACATCTCAGCAATATATATTCCACATAATTATATCTTGTCTTGTGAATGAATACCCCAGGCACTGAAATATTCAACAGCACTTTCATAAAATTAAAATAATTAACACTTAAAATCTGGGGATATCTGGAGAAAAATTATTAAATTCGGGGATATTTTGGGGACGAATTTTGTTGGAGACAAAGAGCAAAATTCTAGGACTGTTCCGTTAAAATGGGAGGTCTGGTAACATTTTATTAAGGCTACTTCCTTCTCAGTGGTCTAGTTAGTGATTACCATCCTAACCGATGGATCAGTTTCTATAGCTTTTCACAGTTTATTTCTCACATATCTTTTCCTCGCACAAGGACTATACATCATAACAAAAATTCGTCACAGAATAGTTCATTTTTCGCCGTTAAGTATTCTAGTAGGCCTATATCTGTCAACAAGAATTTCTAGCTCGTTTCTAGGTACTTACCTTAGATCCAATGCTTCTCAACAAGTGGTAGGGGAGAAGTGGGTACAGTAAGACAGTGAGAACAGTGAGACATTTTTTATTAGATGGTAAATTTTTATGTTGAGATGTTGGTAACAGTGGAGTTGTATGTTGCATGAGTAAAGTAACAATATTTTCATACCCGATTTGATTCTAGTTATAAAGGCGAATGATGAAAAAATAATTCGTAATTTTTCACTCTAGAAATAAAATTTTGGCTTGTGTTTGATGAAGGTTATAGTGGATATACAAATGAGATATAAATATGAATCTCTTGTTACCTAATACTATGGTATTTGAGATTATGTTTGGCAAAGTTTCGACTTTCTTGTTTTAATTTTGAAGTGATGGCGTCATTTTTAAATGAACTATGCGTAAAGGGAACAGTGAGACATGCCATTGAAGGGTACACTGATACGTCTCACTGTTCCCATGTACCAATGATTTGCAAAAACAAACTGTAATTATATTACATTTACCGGTAACTAACATTAACTAGTAACCAATTTAGGGACTGTAGCTTAAAATAATGGATACATTACGTTTTAATGGTTTCATAAATAAAAAATTATTCACAAAACTTAAGAAAATGTTAAAAAATAATAAAGAATTACATTAAATTCTTATAATTATAAGCTTTGTTGTCACCAAAAATTAATTTCATTTTTTCGCAAAAGTTTTAAATGTCATGGAAAATTCACTTTTCCAAATGTTCCAGATGTTTCAATGGTTTCGAAGTCAGACATCAAAATAATTCTAAATAAGCCTACAGAACAAGTCAACATAAAGAGACAGCAAGCTTTCCTTTCTTTTGAAATAAATATAAATCATTTCAATGTCCGTTAATAGACACTGTGGTGTCTCACTCTACCCTCCTGAATGGGAACAGTGAGACATTTGCATTTTTTTGACAAACACGTATTGTATATTATCTCCTTTATCTATTAACATTTTTGTTTATGTATTATTATACTCCATGTTTTAATGTCTATTTCTATTGCACTTGGTTTTAAAAATACTTGAATTATCACTTGCATACATGTCTTAATATTTTGTGTCTCACTGTACCCACTAATCCCCTACGCGTTTCTCTCGACTTGGAGACTACAGACATTGTCCACGACATTGCTAATATAGCAAACTCATTACAGATTAAGATTCTCTTGCCAGAGTATCACTTTGACGGAACTTCTTCCCTATGTCTCTACTTAATTTTATTTGTGCGAGTCCAGTTTTCACATTTAACTGAAAAGAAAATTATGTACGGTACGAAACCGATTAAATCCAGAAAATGATTTAATTGCAGCTAAAAGTAGGCCCACAGTTAAACCAAGAATATCATAGGCCTTAGTTATTATTTCACGAAAACAGGCTCTGGTTTTCCATTAAGTATTTTGTACAGTGTTTCAACAAGGCTCTAAACTTATTTAGTGCAGTTTCAAAATAACAATTGAGGCTTTCTCTGGAATAACAACTTAACGTGCGCTACATCGTGTCTTTCAATATTATAAAAATAAAAATCATGGAAATATTTTGTGATATTAGGAATGTAAAATCCAGCAAAACATTTCACAAAATAAAAAAAATAAAAACCATGGAATGGAAATGCTTTGCGATAACCTACAATGAAATTTGAAAACCATGGAAATATTTGCGAAAGTCTGAAAGAAATATGAAAACCACGGAACTGCTTTGCGATAGTATAAAATTATTAACTATGGAAATGCTTTGCAATAGTCTACAAGGAAATTGAAAGCCAAAGAAATGTTTTGCAATAACAGAAGGTATGAATATACATCACATGGCCTGCATCTGAATGGTAGAGGCAAGGAGCACCTTTCGGTTCTTATTGCTAATAGCATCAGAGGCAGCCATGTTAAAAAGCAGAGTTATAATATTCCTGCGTTAGTTAATGCTAGGGCTTCTCCTTTTTAGGTTAAACCTCCCACCAGTAAGGTGTTTGAAACAAGTTCAACTAAATTGTAAATGCTCTGATGTTTCTAGTAATGAACACAGTAACTTCACTATTTTTCATCAAAATATTAGGGGATTAAAACAAAAAATTGATGAATTGATCACTTCTTTAGCAACTCAAAATCATAAACCTCAGATATTATGTATAACTGAACATCATATGAAGCAACAGGAAATATTACAACTGTCTTTACATGGATATGTATTAGGTTCTCATTTCTGTAGACATGTCTTCCAAAAAGGGGGTGCCTGTATTTTTATCAGAGAGGATCTATTATTTAGTAAAAAAAGGTATCCCGTAACATGCCATGAAGGCATTTGGGGAGCACGGAGGTAGTAAAATTGATATATCTGATTTTTGTCTTGAACAAGATATTGAAACCTGTGGAATACAAATTGGTTATGAGGTATCAAATTTAATTATCTTATGTGTTTATATGGCGCCAATAGGAGATTATAAGAAATTTACAACTAACTTAGATTCATTATTGAAAAGACTTTATAAACCACATACCGAATTTGTAATCTGTGGTGACATGAACATAGATTACCTATCAGAAAGCTCACGTAAAAGAAAATTAAACTCTCTTCTTGAAACTTATAATCTTAGTCACACAGTAAGTTTTCCAACCAGAACACAAGCTGGAAGTAGTACAGCCATTGATAATATATTTATAGATAAAAGTAGATTGAATTCCTATTCAACAGTACCATTAGTCAATAGCCTGCCTGATCACGATGCACAAATTCTAAGTGTTTTCAATATGAGTGAAAAATTCCAAAGTGTTAATTTAAAAATCAAAAAAAGGATTATAAATGCTGAATCTCTTCATCATTTAAATACATGTCTACAAAATGAATCTTGGGAAAATGTATATAGTACTGATACCATTGATATTAATACTAAATTTAATGCATTTTCACTACATTTACGAATTATTTCAATGAATGTTTTCCAGTAAAGGTGGTGAAAAAATGTAAAAGTAAAAACATGTGGATAACTCAGGGAATTAAAATATCATGTATTACAAAAAGGAATCTGTATTTAATGAGTAGGAATAATGATGATCCTCATGTTCTTTATTACTACAAGAATTACTGTAAAACTTTGACAAAAGTTATAAAAGATGCAAAGAAAATGTATCTGAATGAAAAAATACAAAATTCAGATAATAAGATTAAAACTATTTGGGATATTATCAAAAATGAAACTGATCGATATTCAAAGAATGAAAATATTACTTGCATTAAAATCAATGATAGTAAAATAGATAACCCAAAATCAATTGCAAATCATTTTAACGACTTCTATATAAATATTATTCAGAACTTAAACATTCAAGATTGTGCAGAAGATGCTACACAACTGATGAATTGTTTATGCTTGTGAATTGAATTATTCTACTTAAATGACCTGTACAATTTTATATAGCTCATCTAAAATATGTTTTTATATTGACTTAATCTGTTTACTATACATTGTATATTTTTGCTTAGCATAACTGATGAATGGTATGTGCTGTAAATTGAATAGTATACTGTATAGGCCAACTGATGAATTGTTTAAGCTTATAAATTGAATTAATCTACTTCATATGAATTGTACAATTTTGTATAGCTTAACGAAAATAAGTTTGTAAATTGAACTAATTTGATTGTATATGTTTTTATAGTTTGGTTGATGAATTGTATATGCTTTTAAAATGATTACTTTGTGTTTGTAATTTGAAGTAGTTTGCATTATATATATGATCAATTTCTGTATATCACAACTAGTTGAATTGTTTATGCCTTAAATTTGATTAACTTACTTGTTTTGTATTATACATATAGCTCAACTGATAAATGATCGTTTGCGTTTGTAATTTTAATAACCTGATTGGCTATGTATTGTATACTTTTAGTAGAGCCATCGATGTAGCTCAGTCGGCAGACTCGCTGGGCTGCTGATCCGGAGCTGCGTTCGGGCTTGGGTTGGATCCCCCTTTGGTCTTTGGTTTCTTCCGAGTTTTTCCACAGCCGTGGGACTGAAGCCGGATGGTCTATGGCGAGTCCTTGGCATCAACCCCTTTGATTTGATTACCTGGTTGGGTATTTCCGAGGTTTCCCCAACCAAAAGGCAAATGCCGGGTAATATTTTGGCGAATCCTCGGACCTTACCTCATCTCACTACATCTCGCCAAAATATTGTAAAAAATTGCACAAAATTGTAAAAATTGTAGAAAATTACTAAATTGTAAAACTATAAAAATTTGTAAAAATTGTAATTGTAATATTGTAAAATTTTGACTTGTTCCAAATCTTAAAGCTTCATTGCTCATGTAAGATCTATGGAATAAAATGAATGAATGAAAGAATGAAGATAAATAAAAGCTATAGAAATACTTCACGACCGTCTATCTGGATAGATAGATCAATACATCTATCCATCCACCTCCCCATCAATCCATACACCTCTTCATCTCCCCATCCATCCATCATCCAACCATCCACATTTCCATTCATCCATCTGTCCATCCGTCCATCTCTACATCCATCCATTCGTCTCTCCACATATCCACCTCTCCATTCGTCTCTATCTCTGCCCACTTATCCATTTGTATGCTCTCCATTTATTCATCTCTCCATCTAATCTAGCAGATATACATACCCATCATCGTCCATCTCTCCATCCATCCATCCAAACAGTCATCCGTCCACCTCTCCATCCAGCGTAACAGCAGTCCATCAGGCATCTCTCTATCCATCCATGCATCTCTCCATTCATTCATCAATCTTTCCATCCGTTCATCTTTCTATCCACTCATCTTTCAATCCACCCATCTCTACAACCATCCATTCTAACATCAATATATCCGCCCATTTTTTATCCATCCCTCCCTGCCACCATCCATCCATCCATCCATCCATCCATCAATGCGTCCATCTCTCCATCAACCCAAACATCCAACTGTCCTTCCGTCTCTCCATCAATTTAAACATCTAACTGTCGGTTTATCTATCAATTCATCTATCTCCATCTATTCACTCATCCATCCAATCCATCCATGCGTTCGTCTCTTCATTCGTTCATCCATCCATCCATCCATGCGTCCATCTCTCCATCAACCCAAACATCCAACCGTCCATCTCTCCATCAATTTTAACATCCATCCATCCATCCATCCATCAATCAATCTATAGTCTACCTGTGTGTTTCTATCATGAGCTGTGGTTATACGATGACGATACCAAACAGTAACGTATTGCACATGATGACAAGTATAGGTAAATTACATCTATGAGGAATGTGTTTAATGTGAACAGTAACATTATTGACAAGTAATAAAGTGACCTGTGGCGAAATATGCGGTGATGAATTCTTCTACACATAGCATAACATTTACTTTGGAGAGGCGAATTTTAAGACTTCTTACTCTTAATTCCTAGCAGTTGGCGAAAGGTTGCAGGAATTTCCTGAAGGCTATTTTCTATTGCTGTAGGAATCCTCCACATGTTTAATCGAATTGATCTCTGAAAATGTGACAAAATGCACCTGACAGGGTATCAGACTTTCACAGCGATGTGTTGAGATTTAACTACTACTTTTCGTTAATATTTCTGAGTTTCCTTTTCCAGAGTAACTGTTGAACTTCGTAGAGGTTAGTCTCATTACATGGCTAAAATATTCAAAACCTTGCAACAAAATCAAAGTTGTTTTCTGTAGCATTGATGAAAATGAGAGCAAATTACGGAGAAATGGCGAAATAATGGGAAGAGAAACGGTAATACCAGTGAAAAATCTGCTTCTCGTCTCATTTCCCACAAATTCACTGGCCTCCAACCGACGCTCTACATGGCAACACTGTGTTGAAGGCAATTTTAACAGCGTTGTGTGAACGTACTACTTGTGCAGCAGATTGATTCGCGATATGTGAAGAAATCCAGCTCTTTTTTCCTCTTTTCTCTCTCGCCCTCACTACATCACACAACCCCTCAACATCAGTTTTCCCTTCTTCAGCACCTAAATCTGGCAATTCGATTGATTCTTTTACCCCTGCTGTTCCTGCTACCCCTTCATCCCACACACAAAACCAGCAGCGCCGCAAAGCTCTGCAGCTCCACACAAATGGATTACCACTATTTAGGCAGCTTCATTTCTAATACATCACACGAATGGGTCCCGTCCAGTCTTCTTTCCTTAAGGCAACAAAGCCGCAGATTTATGCAATGTTTTCAAACACGCTTCTTCTGTATCGTCCTCTTTCGTTCCCACTTCACTGTTTCTATTTATTCTTATTTTATTTTCTCCTGTGAATTTTCTCCTTTTACTATTGTTCTCTTCCTTTATTTCTCTTAGTATATTTTTGGCATTGTTTTTGTTTTGTCTTTTTGTACATGGAATTCTTCCTTATATAGGGTGCGGCAGTGGGATATGACAGCTTTTATAGTCCTGTTGTGGGACACTCAAGACGAATTAAAAGAAAACACATACTGGAAGTAATCTAGTACAATGTAATTTATTAATGTCTGATTACTTTTTAAAAACAACATTTCGTAAGTAGCCTCCACGGCAACGAAAACATTCCTGCAATCTGCTATGAAAGTTCTGCATAACTCGCCCCAACAAAACAGGATCGATGGCACTAATTTCGTTCCTTATGTTTTGTTTCAGCTGGATGATGGTGCGAGGCTTGTTGCGATACATCCTTCTTTTGAGATAACCCCATAGGAAGTAATCAGTAGAGTCGGGCAAACAGCCTCTAAGGCCCATTCACAATGAAAATTAAACATAACCGTAACATAAACACAGAAGTTTGCACCCAGGCTACCAAATGGGATCATTCACAATGATTCACATAAACACTGACATTAACATTGCCGTAAGACGTTAACACGAAAGTTTGCAAACTCCAAACTTTCATGCTTATGCTTACGTGATTTGCAAACAGAACACAATCGTGGAGCGCTGAAGTATACGACAGAATATGAGGAAATGGCGTCGTTGTTATGTTTCCATGGTTACCAAATATGTTTGCTGTTATGTTTATGTCCCTATTCTGAATGATGGTTTGACTTCTTGATTTTACCGTAACGTTTACATTCTTAAGTTAACGCTTACGTTATGTTTAATTTTCATTGTGCCAGCATTTCGTTGACATTCCATATTTAATCATTCGATAGTGTTTTGTATACGCTATAGTAATGGATATCACACGACTGTATTATTATATTGCGCGTTCACATCTGGATGTTTCGTTTTTATGCAACGGCATCTTCATCAGCATTGCTCTGTGTAAGGACGAAATAAAATAATTAATATTTATTTATATTATTAAGCGCACACTGATCATGGTTGAATGAGCTGTCAGCGAAACATGTTTCCAGGACGAATAATTTCACGATTTGGAGACACTGTCTGGCCGCCAAGATCTCCTGACCTGACTACAGCTGATTAATTCCTATGGGGTTATCTCAAAAGTAGGGTGTATCGCAACAAGCCTCGCACCATCATCCAGCTGAAACAAACATAAGGAACGAAATTAGTGCCATCAACCTGACTTGTTGGGGCGAGTTATGCAGAACTTTCATAGCAGATTGCAGGAATGTATTCGTTGCCGTGGAGACTACTTATGAAATGTAGTTTTCAAAAAGTAATCAGACATTAATAAATATTGCATTGTACTAGATTACTTCCAGTATATGTGTTTTCTTTTAATTCGTCCTGAGTGTCCCACAACAGGGCTATAAAAACAGTCATATCCCACTGCCGTACCCTATACTTCTGCTCTCTATTTTCCCTGAATGGTTCTGTTTCCTTTTTACTCTTTACGACCATATTATATTCTTCATTTGCTCTTCATTAGTCCACATTATTTCAAACGTGCTTCACTATAATTCCGTATTTTGTTTATTTTTATCACATTTTTATTACTGCTTTTCTCCTCTTCACCCTACTTCATATTTTATTCTCCATTTCCTGCTATTCTCGCCACATTCATTTTCTACCTTTATGTGCTTGTCTCATCTATTCATTGATCCGATTTTCTCTCCTACTTTCATTTCCCATTGTTTTCTTCTATGTCTGCTATTATATTATTCTTATAATCTTTTCGTGTTGTTCTCTCCTATATGCATTCGCTGTCCATCTCTCCTACTTTCATTTCCTGATGTTCTCTCCTATTTTCATTCCCTCTTCTTCTGTCCTACTTTCATTTCATGATGATTTATCCTATTTTAATTTTCTGTTGTTCTGTTCTGTTTACATTTCCTGTTGTTCTATCCTATTTTAATTCCCTTTCTTTTCTTCTATTTAATTTCCTGATTGTCCTTCCTTTCGAGGGCATTTTATTCCACTGCTTCTTTTTTCGTTCTTATTTTTATTATTTACTTTTATCATTTCTGTCCTTCATATTTCTCGTTTTTTATTTCTATGTCACTGTGTTTTCTTCTTTCCTTCTTTATACTAGATTACTTCCTTTTCTTTTCCTTCAAATCCTGTTCATTATTCCCAATATTGTCACCAGTTCAAGGTACTTCCGTTATTTATTTGGTTTCTGGAGAAATTTCGGCCGAAAATACTACCGCCTTGTCATGTAAGCATATTTCTTTCTGCAAGTTTATTACTAATATTGTTTGCAATGCATAAAAATGATATATGAAGAGTCCACTGCAAGAATGATGGATGTCACTTTTTTGTCGAAAATGAACCAAGACTGTCAAAGCATAACTTAAGACATATAGAATGTACATAGAGAGTTACATGGCATTAATACTGATAGTCATTGTCCAGTAATGATCGGAAAATCACAGTTAAGCTTTGAGCGCTAAGCATTTCAAACTTTCAATTGCTTCTCCTGAGAAATTTATTCCAAATGACATCCATCATTCTTGCAGTGGACTCTTCATATTTTTTCTTTCGTAACTCCAAATCCTTCAAAATATCTATCTTACAAAAACTTTTTACGCCTTATTTAGGTCAAAACTAGATGATTTGAAAGCCAATGACAATTAAACATAACAATTTAATTCAACAACTTCAAAATAAATTTCTAAAGTAGCCTATCTGAACTTCAAAAGTTTTAATTATGTTCCACAATATGAAATATATATCCTTTCAGGATGCAATGTTTTAACGCTTTTATCTTATCACACAAAAGAGATTGCAATTTCTTACTGTTTTATATAAATTAATAAGTAGGCCTAATAAAATATATGAATAGACGATGAAATATCTTATTTTTCCCCACACAATGCTCCTTAAAAATCTCGTAATTTTTTTATTTCAAAAGTAAATAGAAATTCGCACTATTATTGCTTTGTTTATAGAATAATTCGTCCTTTCAATAGATTGTATAACCTAATAGAAATACATGACTCTGAAACGGTTTAAATGAACTTGAGATAAATTCTTATTGGGAAATAAAACTGTATTAAGAGTAATATTTTATCAAGGTTATTATTGCATTAAGATTAACTTTTGTATTAAGGTTTATATTTACTACATTTTGGCTTTGATGTTTCTAACCTCTGTTTCTTCATGAAGACTCTATATTTGTTTCTTATATTTATATAATTATATTTGTCTTTGTCTCCATAAATTTATAAATATAATTATACTTGTAATTGTTTGCATTAAATAATTAATATTGCCGTACTTGTACAAGAACATTACAAAATTGGGTTCATTTTATTTTTGTTCACATCTTGAAATAAATAAATATAATTCAATAAAATAACATATCCTAAACTAAACTGTTAAAATACCCAACTTCTTGGTGTATTGATTCATTGTGAACTTAAGTTCGGACTAGAATTAGAGCAATAAATTTCATATAACATGGTCTATTAACGATCGTACGGCATAGCGTAGAGAATCAGCGGACACAGTAACAGGAAACAAACTAAAAACTCTGAAGTGCTGTACAGATTAGAAGTAGGCTAAATAATGCAATGAGACCGAAGTATGTGCTTAGAGAAACCCTGTCATACAGTTCATTTTCACCAGAAACGTCACAGGATTTGCATGCAATCGAACTCCGATATTCTTTCGTGAAAGTTAAAATACTAAGTCGAGAAAAACTTAACTTACCATCTAGTTTTATTCGCAACAATGTTAAGAGTAATAAAAATAAAATACACGCAGGAAAGCTTAAATAAATGTTTTATTTGTAACTTTAATCACCGTTCGGGTCTATATCTTAAAAAAATATATATCGAAACAATTCGCGGATTAGTAAATCCTATGTACTTACTTCATGCTTAGCGTTGCTGAGCAACCTTCATAAACAAAATGTGGAAATTAATTTGCTGTAACTCTCACTTCGATCCCAAAGCGACGTGAAAGATTAAAATATCATCCTGGCCAAATAACGTTTCTTTTTCGTGGTATTCACTAAATCTCAATTGCAAAAAATTACAACAACAGTCTGGATGTCAGTAAATTCAGAAGTAAATACGAAAGCGGAAGATTAGGGAAAAAAATTGTAATTCCACAAACGAAAACAGGTAAGTAATATTTATTTTGTTATCCCAGTGACTATAAAACAGAATTCTGCTTCAAGAGGACAACGATAATAATAAAGCTGTCTGAATACTACAATAGTGTGCGGGATAACGAAGGATTTCAGCGTTATTAAAGTGACGTGACGGGGGAAAAATAATAATGCGAGAACATAAATAGTACAACAAATCATAACACCTAAAGCTTCTTTTCTCGGTTCCATGAACAAATCAAATTTTTCCACCACTTTTTATGCAAATTTTTAATTCCAGTACTAAAAACACGTACAATTTTTATGGTTCATCCAGTGCTGTGTACGACCCTCGTATGGAGACATACAGCTTTAGTTAATCTAATAAAACGTGTATTCAAAATTCAAAACCATAAAAAAATTAGTCCTACTCCGAAAGCTTATTCATGTTTTTCAGACCCCCTCCCCCCAATCCGCGTAAGCTGCCTACCAGAGATAAATAAAAAAATCCTAATTTGATTGCATTTAGTTCCCTATACATACAAGCCATATAGGTCTGCAGTCGTGATTTTGTATTTTTTGTGCGCGTGTGTGTTGTGGGCGGATTATCACGTTAAATACACGACACATGTAGAACAAGCCCTCCCCCCCTCAACCGCCACCAAAACACCCTCATCCCATCATGCATGGAACATTCAGTGATTCTCAAATACAACAAAAAAATAAAAGAATTAACGTGCGAGTAAAAACTACATTGTTATGTTAGTCACATCACTCCGAGTTGGCTCGGCAGATGTCAGCACAAGGGGACGAATAGGTCGGCGGGTTGGAGGGTGGTGGGTAATTTCAAGCGAAAGAAAATACCTCAACCCTCCGCATCGAGTTTAGCATCACGACACTTAGCTGCCATCTGTTGGACAACTCGTGAATTAGACAAAGCTCCAATAATGAAATTACGGGCAAGACGCGGAAGGTTGTCTTGGAGTCCAGTTCTCAGTAAAACTTGTATTTTAAAACGGAGTCAATAATTATAAATTATTGAATGGAATTTATAATAAAAACCGTGTCTAACGAGAAAGACAGGCTGCGGTACGATTCGGAGTCACGTGATTATCATGGTCCAGTCATGGTCATCTTGACCTAATATAAATATATGTTCGAAGTTCTAAAAAACAAAGGACTTGGTATATTAAACTCCTGTTAAACGTACATTTACATATAAACTTATTCAATGTTGGCCATGTTATGACTAAGAATGTGACGTCACGCCGTAGCCTGTCTTTCTCGTTAGCCACGTAAAAAACACGAAAGGGAGAAAATAATGACAGCGTGTCACTTAAGATAATTTTCTTAGGACCATCTGCATCAATTTAAATGATGTTTCGAAAATCTACCTGAGATATCAATGATGGGAGAGGAAGCCAGTAGGTTCTGGCTACTTTGATTGGGTCATCTCGTTAAATCATGTGAATACAATAGGGGGCTACATAATTGAAGACTCCCCGGAGTAAGAATGTCATTATCATCATCATCTGCATTACGGTATGGACCATAAGATCCGTTCCACTCCAATCAAATCAAAACTGGTCCTGCCATCTTTTTGTGGGTAACAAACAAAACTGCAATTCATGTTTCAGGAGAAACGAAAATAATTTCAGTGTCATATTTCATTAGACCTATATTTACTATCATAACTAGAGATGAGAATTTCATGCACTATAAAATCCCAAAATATGCATGCATTGATGCACTATCAAACTTTGAAACATGCACGATCAAGCGAAAAGTACATTAAAATGTGCACTTTCATTTTTTTTTTTCCAAATTTCTTATTTCACTTTTTTTAACAACTAACAACATTTCTAAATTGGTTTCTGTAAGGTTCCTGCACTTGTCAGTCAATATGTTTTCGCAGACAGAGAATGACTTCTATAATAATAATAATAATAATAATAATAATAATAATAATAATAATAATAATAATAATAATAATAATAATAGTAATAATAATAATAATGAATATTTATTTTAGCTGGCAGAGTTAAGGCCGTAAGCAAGAGTTATTTACGAATTAAACAACAAAAGACTATGAACTATTAATTAAACACTGAAATAAACTGTGTAGTAGAATTAAGCTAAAATACATAGAATGTTAATATATTTCAAATAATATTAGATAATAGAAAGAGATTATAATGAGACAATTTTGAAAATACAGCACTATCAGGATGATGTCTAAAGAATGAAGTAACAATGTAGTCAGTGATAGTTTAAATCAGTATGATTGGAGTGAAATGCTAATAAGGTTACCTTTTAAGCTGTTTTTAAAGGTGTTTATTGTCTTGCAGCCCCTAATACTTTGTGGCAAGGAATTCCATTGACGCGAGGTGGATACTGTAAAAGATGATGAATAATAAGATGTTCTATGAAGAGGTATACTTAGCGATGAAGAGGTATACTTCTCTACATTGCAAGAAGTTATGAGTGCAAACTTGAATGAACCTTTTTCTGCAGTTTAGCTTTTTTTCTTTTCCTTCTTCTATTCTGATTCTTGAAGCTAAAAGAGGGGCCATAAAAATCGAGAAACTAAGGTATCTACTCAAAAACATTAAGACATCCATTTAAACTGAATATAATGTATATTATATGCATTATTAAGCAAAAAATTGCTTAAATATACATTATGCATGTTTTTATCCCCAAAAAGGCCAAAATGTGCAAATATGTACGAAAAAAGTACGTCATATTTGGAACCGGGAAGTACGTCATCATAGTGTTTGCTCTTATATTGCCTCACATTTAAGGAAAAATAAAAATCTTGAAGTACATGAAGAAGTACACTGTATATCTGAGGATGGCAGTAACAGACGAAAGGATATAGTTGCTCTTAATAGACAAGAGAAGAAGGCAGTAATATTGGACCCAACTTTACGGTTCGAAAAGGATGTATCTCAAGCATTAGCGGTTGATCAAGAAAAACAAGTCATTTACCTCCCATGTGTTCCTCACTTGAGTGAGAGGTATAGTGCAATTGATTACACATGGGAGGTGAGGGGTTTGCTTTTTGGTGCCCGCGGATCGGCATATAAATATACTACTGACATTTTAAAACAATATGACATGACATCCCAAGATATTAAAAATATTTGTTTAAATATCTTAAAGAAATCCATAGGCATTTTACATAATCATTTATATAATGTTTAATTTTTAAATTTTCTAAATTGCATATTGTACTATCATTGCTACCTACTGTATTGATTTCTCTCTCCATGTATATCTTTAATTGTTTTCCGGACCTATATGGTCACCTGTTATAACAGGCGGATATAAAATAAATAATGGATAAGTACTAACTTTGAGCTATGTCCTATGTTCCAATAAAAACATGCACTTGCATGGAATTCTCGTCTCTAATCATAACCATTTGACTAAAGAAGAATACAAGTTTATTCAGCTGAAAATTATTGAATGACATAAATTACTGTTATAAATAAATGCTTTAAAATTATTTTTTTCACTTACATCACATGTTTCAAGAATTTGATGTTACATCCTTCTTTCGGGGAGATTTTCAATTATATGCCTAACACCTATATGGCAAAGCTAGGAGATGACACGGATATTGTAACATAGTTCTGCATCCAGAAATGCATCGTACTGTACAGTGAATTATAGGGTTTCAGTCTAATATAATAATGTTGTTCAAAAATATAGTGATTTACGAATAGGACAGAAGATAGGTATTCAAAAGTTTTAAAAGAATGCTGCATGTTGTTATGTCTTCTGCGACGACAATACTGACGAGGCACTATTGACAGATCCCAGGATCTTTCTTAGTAAGAATAAAGACACGAGAAGAATTATTATTCTATATATAGGCCTAATGCCGGAAAAGCCTCAAGTCCTAAATTGGAATATATTTCAACGACCATGTTTCATTTAGTAGTTTATTCATAGACTCCTGTATGTCGTGAAATTTTACTCAAGATTTTCTGATGCAAGAATGGTCATGTCTCCATTCCCTGTTTATTATTTATTTTACCTGGCCTACTTTTTCTTAATCTCATGTCAGTAACTACTGTATATAGCCTACGTTTCTCCTAGAATAACTAGCTAATACTGACAGCTTAGAAGACTTTCAAGTCTCCAGCTAGGTTAAATTTTCCAGTAAACCACTTCGTAAGTGGTTATTTCAGTTTTTAAGGAAAAGTAGGCAAGGTGAAGAGACTATTACTTTATTACCTATAGTTGATACATACATATTCAGTCCAGGAAGGGCTCATATGAATGCTCAATTTGCACAATAAATTTCTCTCTCACGTATGCCATCTATCTCTTCATCATCCCTCCTAGCCACTTCAGCTGCTCAAGCCAACCCAATATGTCACTTCCAGCTATTATTCTGCTTCCTTCCCTTTCCTGCTCATTCCATTATTTATTGTGTCTACTTATTAACTCCTCGTCTGTTAACTTTTCTTTTCTTCCGGTCACTAGTCCTCCTCCTTTTACTTTCTCTTAACTTCTGCAATTCTCCTCTTCATTTCCCTTCTGTCCACTTCTCCGCCTCTTCACTTATATCCACTCATCCTCCTCTTTCTCTGAGCACTCCTTCTCTTTCATTTCTGATCATTCCTCCTCCTTTCCTCTCTTTATACACTCCTCGTCTTTCCTCCCCACTTCTCCTCTTCCTCTCTATCGACTTTTCTTTCTCTGTCTACCCATCCTCCTTCTCTTTCCCTCTGTCTACTAATTATCTTCTTTTTCCGCCCATTCCTCTTCCATTCTCCCACTCCTCCTCCAATCTACCCACTCCTCTTCCATTCTGCCCACCCCTTCTCTTCCACTCTGACCACTCCTCCACTTCCACTCTGCACACTCCTCCTTCTCTTCCATTCTGGCTTCTCTTCTTATATTCTGCCCACTCCTCCTCTTCCACTCTGCCCATTAATACTCCTCCTCTTCTACTCTGCCCACTCCTACTCCTCTTCTACTCTGCCTACTCTTACTACTCCTCTTCTACTCTGCTCACTCCTACTCCTCCTCTTCTACTCTGCCTACTCTTACTACTCCTCTTCTACTCTGCTCACTCCTACTCCTCCTCTTCTACTCTGCTCACTCCTACTCTTCCCCTTCTACTCTGCTCACTCCTACTCCTCCCCTTCTACTCTGCTCACTCCTACTCCTCCTCTTCTACTCTGCCTACTCTTACTACTCCTCTTCTACTCTGCTCACTTTTACTCCTCCTCTTCTACTCTGCTCACTCCTACTCCTCTTCCACTCTGCCTACTCTTACTACTCCTCTCCTATTCTGCCCACTCCTACTCCTCTTCTACTCTGTCCACTCCTACTCCTCCTCCTCTTCTACTCTGCCCACTCCTACTCCTCTTCTACTCTGCCTACTCTTACTACTCATCTTCTACTCTACCCACTCCTACTCCTCTTCTACTCTGCCCACTCCTACTCCTCCTCTTCTACTCTGCCCACTCCTACTCCTCTTCTACTCTGCCCACTCCTACTCCTCCTCTTCTACTCTGCCCACTCCTACTCCTCCTCTTCTACTCTGCCCACTCCTACTCCTCCTCTTCTACTCCGCCCACTCTTACTCCTTCTCTTCTACTCTGCCCACTCCCATCCTTTTCCACTCTGCCCATTCCTACTCTTCTAATCTGCCCACTCCTACTCCTCCTCTTCTACTCTGCCCACTCCTATTCTTCTTCTACTCTGCCCACTTCTACCCTTCCTCTTCTACTCTGCCCACTCCAATTCTTTTCCACTCTGTCCACTCCTACTCCTCCCCTTCTATTCTACTCACTCTCCCTCTTGTACTCTGTCCACTCTTCCTCTTCCACTATGCCCACTACCCCCTCATCTAATCTACCCAGTCTTCCTCTTCCTTTTCCACTCTGCCCACTCCTCCTCTTCCACTCTGCCCACTCCTCCTCTTCCACTCTGCCTATTCCTCTTCGTCTTTACTTACAGGTCCTCTTTCCCTCTTCACACTACACTTCCTCTTCTTTTCCTGCCTACTCCTCTCTCCTTCTGGGCACAGCTATTATTCATGTCTGCCCACTCCTCCTCCTCCTGTTCAATTCTGCATATTCTTCCCGTTCCACTCTGCCCAACCCTTCCCCTCTTCCACTCTGCTCACTTTTCCTCCTTCTCTCTGCACACTACTTCTCTTCCTATCTACCAACTCTTTCTTCTGCCCACTCCTCTGCCTCTTCAACTGTGCTCACTTCTTCCCCTCTTTCCCTCAGCAACTACTCCTCGTCCTCTTCATTTTCTGCTCTGGCTTTCCGTCCATATAATTTTCTATTCTTCATTTATCTCTATTTTTGTTTCCACGTCTCTTATTTTCTTCTCCCTTTCTTTTCTTCTCACTTCTCCTTCCCTTTGCCTCTCACATTATTGTACGAAGCTAAATTTTGTCGCTAATTCAGATATATATTTTTGTTGTTAACCATTAAAATGTAGCCCGCTACGTACTGAACCAGTGACGATGCTGAATTTTTGGAGTTAAGTCATGTGGTGCAGAGTTTTCTTAATATTCTCGTTAACTATTTGCATGCGAATAAATAATGGAAGAGCACAGAAAGTGAACGTTCCTGAGAAAACGTGCTCGGCTCCTTCTTTGAAATCATGTCTGCAGTTTATAAAAAAAACTCATACACTAGCAGTTTGCCTAATAACTCGCACGCATAAAAATATACATTTTAAAAATTCTGTCTTACTGGCGAGAATTCAGCATTTCCACTGGACTCGCGGCATTGTCAAGGTAGCATTCAGCATTTTATATTATGTACGTTCCCTATCTCGCAATTTGCTTCCGCAGTACGATGTGCTTTTGTTTCACGGGTATTTACCTTTATATCCCCTCTGGCTCGATTTGCTTCATATTTCATTTCGCTCTACTTTTTATAGTATTGGAGGCGGGATGTTATTTCTTTGTTCTATCAAAGGGGATGTGTGCTATAGGCAGAAATCCCTTCAATGGAAAACCTGATTCCTCTTAAATAAAAAAACCCTATCGACATTTTGTTTAACCTATATACATGCAGGATGCTTACGCGAACAGTGTAAAATCAATACGTTGTTCCTTTTGACAAAAAAATGTAATGCATAAAGGCTGGATTGGTAAGAGGGTATATATAAACCTCTAGGGGCACAAGTAGATTGGAACTGAATGGACACAAATAAAAATGTTATGGACGAGAGAACTAACAGGGTTATACCTTTTCACAAGATCATGATGAGTTTACAATATTATTACTTCTGAATAAATAAAAAAATGGAATTTCTTTGTATCTTTCGATATCACACATGAAAGGTAACGTTTGTTAAAATAGCTAAATTGCTGCCTTTTATACTGACTGTGGGTCATGAAATCAAGCATAAGGCTATAGAAAAATGTACAAAAAACCAGTATGCTTAATGGAAGAGAAATCACATGTCCTCGCTCCGAATGTGAAGGCTTTTATAAGTTAAGGACATAAAAGTGAGGGAGAAGAGCAGATTCAAATCTATGAAAACATGGTGACTGTGAAGAGTGGGCAATTAAAATTCTTTGAATTGTACTGCTGTGGCTTTAGTCCTTAGCTTACAAACCCCTCAGTAGGATTCAGATATGGTTTAGTGAAAATTAATTAGAAGTAAAAAAGAACACTACAATATTCACTAAAGACGATAATGATTATAGCAACAGTGGCAATCGCTAGGAAGTAAAATAACAGTGTCACAATTTGATAACAATGATGACGAAAATGGTGATCACAGCGATAAAAGTAATATAAAGATGACGAATGTAACAGCAATTTTAATAAGGATGATAATAATGACGATGTTGATGATAAGAACTTCAAGACGAATATGATAGTATTGACGATTACAATGATGACGAAAATTATTATTAAAATATCAGCAAGAATAAGTTGCTAACGATGACAATGGTAACAATGACAATTAATTATAAGACAGCAATGAGGACAATGACTTTTAGAGATGACTAAAATGACGTTTGAAACGACGACAGCAATGACAATAATATGATAACTATAATGTTAACGATGACGAAATTAACAAGGACAAAACGACAATGACAGCAATGATAAAGATGACGAAATTAACAAAAAAATACGACAATTACAGCAATGATAACAATGATAAGACGATGATATTAATGCGTAGATGACAATGATAGGAATGATAACGACGATAACGAAGACGAGATATCAATGATGACAAAAATAACGACGAAGAGATTAACAATGAGAAGACGACAATGAAAGTAATGATGACAACTACAACCAAGGCAAGATTAACAATGAGGTGATGTCAATGATGGCAATGATGATAAAGATAACGACGATGAGATTAACAATGAGAAGACGACAATGACAGCAATGATGACAACTACAACCAAGGCAAGATTAACAATGAGATGATGTCAATGATGACAAAGATAACGACGATGAGATTAACAATGAGAAGACGACAATGACAGTAATGATGACAACTACAACCATGACAAGATTAACAATGAGATGATGATAATGATGACAAAGATAACGACGATGAGATTAACAATGAGAAGACGACAATGACAGTAATGATGACAACTACAACCAAGGCAAGATTAACAATGAGATGATGATAATGACAGCAATGATGACAACTATAACCAAGGTAAGATTAACAATGAAATATGACATTGATGGCAATGATGACAAAGATAACGACGATGAGATTAACAATGAGAAGATGACAATCATAGCAATGATGACAACTATAATCAGGGCAAGATTAACAATGGGATGATGACAATGACAGCAATGATGACAACTATAATCAAGGCAAGATTAACAATGAGACGATGACAATGATAGCAATGATGACGAAGATAACGACGATGAGATTAACAATGAGAAGACGACAATCATAGCAATGATGATAATGATAAGATTATGAGATTAACAATGAGAAGATCACAATGACAGCAATGATGGCAATGGCGAGACGAGAGATTAACAATGAAGAGATAATCATAGCAATGACGACAACGAAAACGACGAAGAGAATAAACAATGAGAAGATAACAATGATAACTATAATGACCAAATTAACAATGAGAAAATGACGATGATAGCAACAATGAAAAGACAACAATGATAATGACAATAACGACGATGAGATTAACAATGAGAAGACAACTATGATAGCAATATTACAACTATAACGATAAGTTTAACAGTAAGACGGCGATCATTATAGCAACGATAAGGATTAGGCCTACATTAACAATGATGAGATAAAAAATGTTAAGATAACAATAACAGCAATGATGACAATGATAAAGAGGACGAGATTAACAATGCAAAGGCGGCAATGATAGTAATGTTGATAATGATAGCGATGAAGTTATCAGTGAAAAAAATTACGACAACGATGATGACGAAAGCGATAACAATAATAACGCAGTGAAGAAAATGATATATAACGAAGACAATGACTGTGACGAGAATAACATCACTTCAAAGAGCGATGAAGGCAATGAGGACGATGTTAATGAGAATGATAGCGCTGAAGACGACAATGGTAGTAGCAATGATAACGGAGATGATGTTGGCGATGACAAAAATGATAGCGATCAGCAATTGTAAAACAACAGTAGTAATGGCAACAATCAACAATTAATTAATTTATTTATTTATTTATTTATTTGTTTATTTATTTATTTATTTATTTATTTATATTTTTTTCTAGTTACAATTTTATTTGTTTCTCGATTTCTCATAATTAATCAGATACAATATGGATGTACACGTTAACACAAGTACAACAGTAAGATGAGTGAAGAAATAAGTAAATTACACAACTGTATTTATAAATAACTTATACAATATTACTAAAATGTAATATAATTTGTATTGGTCTTACGAAACTGGTCAACACTATAAAATACCTTACTTGTTAACCATTCTTTAATTAATTAACTTAATATTTTACAGTACGGTTAATTTTTATATTTATGGTAACTGCTTAGGCCTATCTATAACTTATTATTTAGCGTATTTAAATTAATATTTACTGCTCATTTCTATTACAAAAGAAGAAAACTAACTTTTCGCTGAGGAGAACTGGTATCTTCATATAGACATTGCATGTGTTTGTATATATTTAGACCTACAAGTGAGCGGAGCACAAATTCTCAACACTTAGGCCTACTTGAAACGAAACCATTCAGGTTTCTCCGAAATGATTGGGTTAAATGCTTCATAGCATGAAAAATACAACAAGATATTTAATGTGATGTTTGTTATACACCCTATACCTTAATAAAAAATTAATTTTCACAAGGATTTATATCCAATTTTAAAGCTAAGTAAATTATTAATTTTTGACAATAATAGCATCTGTGTAAAACCAATTTCGGCCGCACAAATGTAATCTAATTAAATGCTTCCATTGCATATGTTTATTAATTCATTCACTAATTTCCCACATTTGTATTTTTTATGCTTAACATTTTTATCTCAGCGGCAGCTGTGAAAGCAGGTCGTTCCCTCGTGCTAAAAATATTCATAATGAAAACGACCGCGCTCCTTCCTTAATATTGCAATCCGACTCATATTTCTACATTTATTGACTTGTGGAATTAAATATAAAAATAAAGGCCGGTGAAAAAACATGAATTTGTAATATAATAACACAAAGTTTTCTGTAGAGGAAAGAATAAATATTTTAATAGATAACTTCTGTTTTATATCCTTCAACCGAGACTCACATGTTCGAACATGAAAACCGTATGAACCAGAACTTTGGGGGAGTCCATTATACCTGTGGTTAGTGATGGGAATTTCGAGTTGAAATATCGAAGAATTCGATTCTTACGAGTTCTCGCGATATCGAATGACAGTCTTCAGAATATTTTAACAGAGTTCCCAGATGTTCTCTAGGCCAAAGTTATCTGTTCCTGTTTCCGGTTTTCATAGGCTACTCGTACATGCGATCAGTATAGCCAACATAGTGATAGAATTATAGCTACTACTTCTTCACCATCATCATCATCATCATCATCATCATTATCATGGCAATAAAACTTGGACTCTCATTTTGAGAGGAACAGAGATTAAGGGTGTTTGAGAATAAGGTTCTTAAGAAAATATTTGGGGCTAAGAGGGATGAAGTTACAGGAGAATGCAGAAAGTTACACAACGTAGAACTGCACGCATTGTATTCTTCACCTGCCATAACTAGGAACATTAAATACAGACGTTTGAGATGGGTAGGGCATGTAGCACGTAGACTATGGGCGAATGACGAATTTTCAGAACTCTGAGAAGTGAAGTATAGTTTCGCAAGTCAGATATAACAGCTGTGCGGAAATTGCATTGTTTACCTTATCTCAATATCGATTAGATGATCTTTAAATTCCGTTGAGGTATGTAGATGTAGGCCAGCACTGAATTCAGGTCTTGTCTCTCCACGACTTGTGGCACAACGGAATTATTTGTAATGGTTAGTAGTAGTGACGGTAAAGCAGTGATAGTTGATATAGCAGTGATAGTGATGATACTGAATCTGAAAGTTAGAATTTATAAAACAGTTATATTACCGGTTGTTCTGTATAGTTGTGAGACTTGGACTCTCACTTTGAGAGAGGAACAGAGATTAAGGGTGTTTGAGAATAAGGTTCTTAAGAAAATATTTGGGGCTAAGAGGGATGAAGTTACAGGAGAATGGAGAAAGTTACACAACGCAGAATTGCACGCATTATATTCTTCACCTGCCATAATAATTAGGAACATTAAATCCAGACGTTTGAGATGGGCAGGGCATGTAGCACGTATGGGCGAATCCAGAAATGTATATAGAGTGTTAGGTGGGAGACCGAAGGAGAAAATACCTTTGGGGAGGCCGAGACGTAGATGGGAGGATAATATTAAAATGGATTTGAGAGAGGTGGGATATGATGATAGAGACTGGATTAATTTTGCACAGGACAGGGACCGATGGCGGGCTTATTTGAGGGCGGCAATGAACCTGCGGGTTCCTTAAAAGCCATTAGCCATTTGTAAGTAAGTATTATTATTATTATTATTATTATTACTATTATTATCATTATTATTATTATTATTATTATTATTATTATTATTATTATTATTATTATTATTATTGTTTACTACACGGATTCAGCCTGAAGATTTATTCCGGTTTCAAAGTACGTAACTTACATTCAAAGAATATTTGTCTGAAAAGTACAAGAATAAATGGAAAGAACATGTAGAACGAATCAAGATATATAGGATATCATATCGATGACTTAATTCATTCATAGCGTTCTATCCAAGAGCAGGTCTTTCACTATAAACCTACCTTTCATCAATATTTTTTATTTTCTGCTTTCCTCTCAGTCTCCGCATATTATGATCGATATATCTTAATGTCATCTATCAGCTGATGTCTCCTTCTGCCCCGAACTCTTCTTCCGTCCACCATTCCTTCCAGTGCATCCTTCAGTAGGCAGTTTCTTCTCAGCTAGTGACCCAACCAATTCCTTTTCCTTTTCCTAATCAGTTTCAGCATCATTCTTTCTTCACTCAGTCTTTCTAGCTTCATTACTTATTCTGTCTGTCTATTTCTCATGCTCCATTCTTCTCCATATTCATATTTAAAATGCTTTTAGTCGGTTTCCTTCACTTCGTCGTAATGTCCATGCTTCTGCCCCATACAATGCCACACTCCACATAAAGCACTTCACTAGTCTCTTCTTTTTCCAGAGGTACGCAGAAGATGCTCCTATTTCTATTAAAAACTTCCTTTGTCATTGTTATCCTCCTTTTGACTTATTGGCAGCTGCTTATAGTAAACCTCAAGTATCTGACGCTATCCGCTTCTCTACTGCCTCAGAATTCGCAAGACCATGGTCTTTGTCTAGTTTGCATTATCTTTATCCCATACTGCTCACAGCTGCCATTTAGCTCCAGTAGCATATCCCTTAATATCATCTCCTCTTCAGCTAACAACGCCATATCATCAATAAATCTTATACACTTCATCCTTTTCCTCCTACTACTACAACTCCTCCCATGTTCTGAAAATAGTTCTTCACTAAATTCTCCAAGTATATGTTGAACAGGGTAAGCGATAAAGAGTACCCTCGACGTACCCCTGTCCCTATTTCACTTCCTTCTGATATTCATATATTATATGTCCTCTTTTCCTAACTTTCGTGAAACCTTAAAAGAAGTGTTTCCTGTTGCATATATCTTATAGAAATAATGTCGCAAAATATATTGTTATATTAATAATACAAAACAATAAAATACTTTTGCTGAATAAAGATTTAGCCCCCCTAATAATAATAGACTATATCACTACACCTCAATTTAGACCAGAAATGGACATACAATAGCTATCTATGCTTTAAGCCATCGATATGAACTGCTTCATTACAAACCAGATGGAAGGAAGAGCAGGAGACGGTAAATTGCGGCCCGTGGTTAAAAGCGTAAGTTGCGGCCCGAACTTACCTTCAGGACTGTAAGTTGCTGCCTACTGATCTTCTTGAATGAAAGGATATCCACAGTGGTCAATCACAACAGAGGAAGATTAAAGAGATGATCAACATTCTCTTCCCTTTTCCATTATTTACCTTTAAAAAATCCTTATCTTTATTCGTTTTCAATTTCATATTTCTTAAAGGCGTTACTGCACTCTTCCAACGTTTTAGTTAAATAAGTCTGATGTCAGTTCTTCAATTGATTGTCTATCTCCACGAACATCTAGTTCTTTACGAATCAATTTGGTTTGTCTAGTGCACATTTCCCATTGCATTTCGTTTAACAGAGATACTAAAACATAAAACAATTGAAAATTTGTCCTTTTGATAAGGTGGAAAATGTCAAATATCTTGGAGCAGCAGTAACAAATATAAATGAGGCTCGAGAGGAAATTAAGTGCAGAATAAATATGGGAAACGCCTGCTATTATTCGGTTGAGAAGCTCTGTCATTCAGTCTCCTTTAAAAAAAGTGATAGTTTGAATTTATAAAACAGTTACATTACCTGTTGTGTATGGTTGTGAAACGTGGACTCTCACTTTCAGAGAGGAACAGAGGCTAAAAAGTGTTCGAGAATAAGATGCTTAGGAAAATATTTGGAGCTAGGAGAAATTAAGCTACAGAAGAAAGGAGAAAGTTACACAAAGCAGAACGTACAGGGTTGTTTCAGATCTCTGATAACGAATTTGAATGACATCATGTGCGCCAAGAGTCACACGACAGCTGAACTGTGGCGCGAGATGACAGACCAGTAGTGAGTGATCTCATAGTCAGAGTGCACGGCGACTCACAGCAGAAATTCCAAAGAAAATCGAGCCTTTTTGGGAGGGGTACAGAACAACCCTTTTCGATGCCAAGTACAGTTAAGTGAAAATAAAATAAGCCTGCAATAAACGAGGTTTCGTTATTTCCAAGAAAGATATCTTCTGTGTACTTAATAAGATTGGTAAAGCATGCATGCTCCTATGATTTTCACGTAACTGTACTTGGCATCGGAAAGAGTTGTTATGTACCCCTCCCAAAAAAAGGCTCGATTTCCTTGGTCATTGCTACTGTGATACACCGTGCACTCTGATTATGAAATCACTCACTACTGGTCTGTCACCTCTCGCCGCAATTCAGCTGTCGGTGTGACGCACATGATGTCATTCAAATTCGTTATCAGAGATCGGAAACAACCCTGTATTCTTCATCCAACATAAGTAGGAACATTAAATTTCAGACTTTTCAGAAGGGCAGGGCATATAGCACGCATGGGTGAATCTAGAAATGCGTGAAGAGTGTTAGTTGGGGAACCTGAGGGAAAAAGACTTTTGGAGAGGTCGAGACGTAGATGGGAGGATAATATTAAACTGGATTTGAGGTAGGTGGGATATGGTGCTAGAGACTGGGTTAATCTTACTCAGGACAGGAACCGATTCACTTTGTTTACTGCCCTGAACTACAGTTTCTTCCATATTTATTTCTGGGTATTACTACTGCGAGTTGACACCTTCTTCACTAAACATTACATTCCTAAACATTTTATTCTCTACAGAAGTTTGACACATAATAGGCACATGACTATCCCCTGTTATAACGCTGGATCTTTTCTTGCGAAAGGAAATAAGCTATTTGATGTGCAATGAAAACTCCACAGTAATTTAACTGTAAGTCTCCGAGAGTCAATAATAATTAGAAAACAGAGTTACCGCACAGTGGTCCAAATCGCGAACCCGTCTGGACAAATGTAATTTTGGTCACCCTTGAAGATGTAAGTAAAAATAGTTCAGTATTACCACAGTCTAGTACATACAGTCACGAAGCTTGAGTTGTAAGGGTGCTAAGAACAATAGACTGCGCCGGTACTATTTCGCATTGTTTGTAATAAGACTATATTAGCGATCCTAGTGGTGAGCAACTATCTATGAATGCATATTTATTATGTATTGAGCTTCGTGACTGTATATACTAGACTGTGGTATTATTGTAAACATATTTCTCTATCATGGTCCAGTCTTTAAACAAGAGTAATCTAAAATAATACTGTGTGAGAGAGCCTCAAATTTAAATGTTTAGATGCTGACTTCGTGTCTGGTATCAGACTATTAATAGTATAAGCATTTCCTTGAAATTTTCTATATCTACATTTCTGCTGTATCAGAATCATTTTTCTATACTTGGTATTATTATGCAGCAGAAGTAAAAATGTTCCAAATCAGCCCTTGAATCGATAGCGTACAAGGAGGTAGAGCTCTCCTGTTTCACAATGCTGCGTTAGTAAAAATTGAGTGGCCAACACCACACTTCAGCAGATTAACCAACTTCCGAATCATAACTGAACAAGAAGATTTTGATATCATAAAAGGATTAGATACTTCTATCTTCTGTCTAGACATACACAATGTTATTATGTTTCGGGGTTCTCTGTCATATCAGCATAGCGAAGGAGACAAATCTCTAGTTTTCTGTAATAAATCGAACTGGGCCTTCTTGGATTTAGGGGAAATTAGCCATCAATGGACCAGCTAACGATTTCTCATTTTATCTAACAAAGGCAATGCCTTAAAATTCCGTTCATAGGCTTGAACATTTACATTACTAATAAGGAATGATAAAATGAAGTTTCAGGGCTACATCCTACTTATATCTATTTAAAGATTAGCTCATTTAAAATTCGGCTATTGGTTCAATGAAGGCGACAGGATTCTATGAATGGATCACTATGTTTCCATAAATGTACTGAAAGAAAGTTTTGAAAATATCTCAAAATAATGTCAACAAATGACAAATTATAACAATGAAGAAACATAGATTCGATTAATGGATGTTGAAGTTACTTTTAATTCAATTGTAATCGTATTTTGAAACTGAAAATCGTGAAAAACACAGTCCTTGTCATTTCAATGTTTTAAAGTTTTAGGCTATTTCAAATTAGCTAATACAGTAGTTAAAAATATTAGCATACAACTTTAAATTACATGATAGCAACATAATAATGTGATTGTACATATGAATTTATTTTCTGGAGCCTGAGATTATTTTTTTATACTGTAGATAAAACAGTCTCCCTTTTCAAGACACACATGCCACACAAAGTATTTCTTTTGACTCCACCTAACATTTGCATAAGCTTCATGTACCCATTTCCTGCAAGACATACACTAAATCATATTTTATTCGATGGTTTCTTCATACAAGAAATAAAACCAGAAGTCTTGATTTTGATTGCTACCTGAAGGGAATTTGTTTCCATGAATTATCCATTTTAAAATGCAGTCCATTCATGGGAACTCCAGCTGGTCCATCCATAGCGACTTCGCCATTTTCTAATTACACTTCAAGAGCGCTGAAGAGGTTATACAAAATTTATGAATATACAACTAAAAAGGAAGCAGGCAGAACACCGCTTCCAGCTATATATGTCATTTCATAACGTAATGTCATTAAGCCAATGTGTTCTGTACTTAAAGTTACTTTAAAATTATAGTAAGAATAACAAAAACGTATCTGAGCTTCTTGTTCAGCCCACGTGTTTGCTGCCGCCACCAAAGACAACTCAGAAGTGACATACACGAGGGGGAAGCCTTGAGGTGACGTTTCATGCACACGCAGTCAATATGACCAAGAATATGGCAACAGTTCATTGAAAGCAAGGGTTCATCGATGGTTACTCTCACCTAAACCTACTGGTTCGTAGTCGGTAAGCTCACCACAACACCAATGCTACGGCCCCTTAATAATTTGGTTTAATGAAATAAGTTAGGCTATTGAATTGAATTTCATATTCAATTTATTGAATTTTCTTTAAAGCTTGTGAGCACGATATGTGCAATCGAAAATATCAAGAATAGGTTGAATAGGTCTTATTAGGATTACAAAAATAAAAAAAAGACAAGACGGAAATTGCAATAAAATCATATCATAAAATACTAAACAGCCTTAGCATTAACAAACTCATACATATCATGAAAAGGTTTGCTCATCAACCAACCACAAATAGGTCTCTTAAAAGGCCTCCATTCAAGATTAAAAACATAAGAGGAAAATTTATTTGCATTTTTTAAAGAACGTAATAGAATAATTATTCATTGTTTTTGTTAGCCTACATTTGGGTAGATCATAAAGGTCACGGTTTCTGGTATGTAGAGTACATAACTTCTATGGTCAAACATTATATTTAACAAAATTTAGGGATTGATAAAATGTATTGTGATGTTACAATCACTATTTTTTCATTCACCGATGATTTACTTTGTGCCTTCATTGATGAATTTGCTATAATTCTAATAGCTTTTGGTAACAAAAGACACCTTACGAATATGATCACTATTACCCCACAACAGTAGATCGTAAGTAAATTATAAGTTTACTATGAAAATAGAAAAATAAACAACTCTAAGGTACTTCTTAGGAACATACATTTTTAAATTTCGCAGAAGAAATATTATTCTTGTCAATTTTTGCAACCAAGATCAATATATAAGTGTGCTGTGGAAACAATGCCGAGGAGTTTAAAGTTATTATCATCCATGGCTATACTACTGAGTAAGAGAAATGCAGTTTTAGTTTCACTAAGAATAAATTTATTGGAACTAAACAATTTCTGGCTCCCGTAAGAGCTGAATTAGTAAGGATTTTCAATTCATTAATATCACTGTGACGAGTCAAAAAAATATGCTATAACTTGTGCTTAACTTAAAAATAGTATTTTTGCCTTAAAATAACTAAAAGTAAAAATTTTAATGCAGCAAACATCAATTATAAATTAGTTGACATATAATCCTAAACTAATTTTAGAAACTTTTTCGAAATGTCTTTGAAAATCTTTAAAATTGCTCTATCTACAGTAAGACCACCAAATTTATTTAGAAAAAAAATACATTTTTAAAAGTAATAAAATATTACATATAGTCTATGAATAATTTCATAGTCTAAATTATTAAGACTTACCACTTAAATTTATTTAAACAAACTATACTTCAAATTACTTCAGATTCATTTCTAAATATTTGGAACTATTTCCATTTCATTATTAAAAAAACAATGAACTTCATTTGGAAATGTGCGCAAAGTTTCTTCAAAAAGCTATCTGATATTTATTTAGAAATTCTAAAAAATTAATTTGAAAGCTATTTAAAGCGTATTCTAAAATTTAGTTAATGTTAAAAATTACTTAATCGTATTCAAAAACTAATTCAGAAGTAATTAAATTACTTCAGAACCAAGAAAAATCAATCTGAAAATAAAGAAAACTACTTTAGAAACTATCTAAATATATTTTCCATTATAATTGCGAGATATTTTAAATAACAGTATTATACCGGCAATTCAAATATTAAAAACAAGGTAAATTGAATACCAATTTGCATATCTTAAATAACTGAAAGATGCAATCATTAATTCCATTATAAAGCAACTACAGTATTAAAATATAAGGGTAGTATTCAATTTAAAGGGATATTCAAGTACGAATAATTACTATTCAATTTTAGAACACTACTCAAATGAAAGAAAACTTATGTAGGCCTAATTTAAAACTATTTAAATATATAAAAAGTAAATTAAATATATTTTTAAAAAACTTAAATTAAGAAATAAATTTTGAATTGAAAGAAAATTTGAAATTATTGAAAATAATTTTAGACGAAATAAATTTAAAACTTTAAAAACTATGTAAAATTTCTTTATACTCATGTCATGTTTCTATTATAAATAGATTACTAAATCTTTTCAATCTATTCTGATGTCTTATTTAGAATTAAATTTTCTTCTAAAATTTTAATAGAAAAAATAAATCTAAATTTAAAAGCGATTCATATTCTTTTAAACTATTTTACACGTTTGAAAAATCATTTCAAAATTCGTTAGGCTATTTTTATTAATTTCAGTAGCCACTTTGCAATTTTTAATAATCATATGAAGAATTTTATGAATAACTGGAAGTATTCAATAATGAATTCAAAATTTAAAAATTGTATTATTTTTCAATATTAAAAATGTAAACGCACATTAAGTGATTATCAATAATTTAAATTTTCATACTGTACTTAAAACTTAAGAAGAACTTAAAAATACATTTTGAAATCCATACAAAATTTGAAGGGCTGCTTTAATTTGTAATTATTTAATGTTACCTTAAGACATTTAAATTATTATAAAATTATTTATAAAGTTTTATAACAAATTGATACTAAGTTTAATATTTGAGCTTCCAAATGGTTAATGTAACATTAAAATTAATTATGCAAATCTAGCTTCCTGTGAAGTAGATATGAATAATTTCAAGGGAAAAGTTGTTCCGGAGCCGGGTATCGATCTCGGGACCTTCGGACTTCAGTTCCTTGGTAGTTCAGTCGGAAGACCGTTGACGTGCTCAGCCAAAGGTCCCGGGATCGATACCCGGCCCCGGAACAATTTTCCCTTCAAATTATTTATTTCAATTGTTGTTTATTGTTGTTTATTGTTAATAAAATAACATTGACAGAAATACAATCATAGTTCTTCCCTGAAGGAGTAAAAACTCGTGCTCAGGGAGATATCTAAACACAAAGATAAACACAAAGATAATTTTTTGACACAAACTGGGTCAAGAAAAAAAAATTACAGGAATAAATTAAATTTAAAAATACAATTTCAATTTTAACAATTTAAGTCATACAAGTACATATACATATTAAATCAATATATATTCTTTAAAAATTAAATTCCTAACGCTATTTTTTAAATTCCTGATACTAAAATTTTCCAAATTTGGGTATTTATCAATTATTTTATTGTATAACCTTGGACCAAAGTAGGTATATATGTTATATGTTTCTTCACAGGTACTCATTGGCATTTTAGCTGTAAAATAATGCAAATTATTTTAAAATTATTTTGGGATTTTTAAAGAATTAGCATACATCACACACCACACACATACATACATACATACATACATACATACATACATACATACATACATACATACATACATACATACATACATACATACACACATAGACACATAGACACATACACACATACATTACATACATACATTACATCCAGTGCAATTTTTCGCATTTATGCATTGTCATTAAATCTTTGGAGACATCTTCCAAACTCTCAGACAGCTTTGATGTTGTTCATCCTGTAGTCATTTCTCTGGAAAGTATTACAAGGGCCGGTTGGAGCTGCAGCGAAGGATAAGCTCTCTTCCAGTTTGAAGAAAGCCGAGGATTCAAGAAAATCAGTGCTATTAACAAAGTGCTAAGTGAAGGTAGTACCGAAGTCTTTGAATTTAAGTACACACCAGAAGATTTGTGCAAGTTTAAATATGAACCCATTACTTCATGTGAAGTTGAACAATCATTTAGTCAGTACAAAGCCATGTTACGCGATAACAAAAGAAGTTTTCTATTTGAAACACATGTTTGTTCCTCATTGTTATGGGGATCGTAATTAATAGGCTATGTAATTTTCAATTTTTGAGTTATTTACAAACAATTTCAGATTATTATACCTAGTTGCAGTATTGGATCCATAATATGGTATGCGTTAAGACATGCGAATCTGTAGGTGCAGCAACATATTTCAAGACAATGTAGGGAAATTCTGATGTTTCTTGGTATTTTAATGATTTTATTAACTTACATATTTCAAGATTTTTAAATACATATATAGCCTATAGGCCTATGTTGTACATATTTTACCGATTTTTAGTACATAACTATCCGGATCCTGGTCATCATCTTTGCCTAGGGATTGAAAGTAAAGCGAACCCATATAAATCCACTTGGCTATTGCGTTATAATTTCTTTAATTGTTTATTTTTACACTATTTCGCATCAATAATTTGTGTGCCTACAATTAGTCTTCTAAACAGCATAAAATCTTTCAGAACAGGAGCATAATATTGTGACAAAAGGATTTGTATTGCATTCCATATCTTCAGAGAGGTGCGCATCAGTGTGTTCCGAGAATATCTGTGATGTCCTCGTCCCTGCTTCATCAGAGTCTGTACTGAGTCTTCAATATAGCCTCGAAATGCTCGGCCACGTTAAGATATAGGCCCTAGTGACGCACCAGCCATTGAATTGAATTTCGGAAGGGGGCACTACGACCCAGCATTGCGACCTTTCAAGATCCATTGCGCTAATCCTCAAGCTAGGCGCATTCCCAAACCCACGCCGGCTGACTACACTAAGGTTAGCTGCGTACTCAGATTTGGAGCAGGCAACCCCACTCGTTCCTAGGCCAGCCCCCTCCGTGCGTCGCCAGCCGGCTTTTGAGGAAAACTGTGGAATGGAGAAATGTTGGTGGAATGATGTATATGCCTAATATGGAGAAACGGGAGAACCTCGAGAAAAACCAACTGCGACCTTTTTCTCCACAAGTGTCACTGTGAATTTTTTAAGAATAATTTCAGGGCTGACCGGAACTCGAGCTCGGACCGCCTTACGTGACAGACTGAAGGTCTGATCACTCAGCCATCGCATGTATTGCACCATACCTTTCTGCGTTCCCGAAGAAGTCAATGCGCTTTCGTGTTGAGTTGGACTTAAAGCATAGTGCTTTATGGTGCAGGGAACAAACTTCCTGGGGATAAAGAGTGTTACCAGGATCTCTCAAAAACGTAAACACTGTTTTCTAAAACGATATTCCTAGAATAGTCGCCATGCCATGATGCATCTTCTTCTTTGATTATCCACGTAAGATTGTGTGCTGTAAAAAGGTAAAGGTATCCTCATCGCATGCCATGGAGGCACTTGGGGGGCATGGAAGTAGAGCCCCATGCTTTCCACGACCTCGGCACTAGAATGAGGTGGTGTGGTCGGCACCACGCTCTGACCGCCTTTTACCGGTACTCAAGTTTATAGGAGGCTGAGTGTACCTCGGAGCCGTTCTGAAAGTTGGCAACGAGAAAAATCTCGTCACCACTCGGGATCGAACCCCGGACCTTCCAGTCCGTAGCCAGCTGCTCTACCAACTGAGCTACCCGGCCGCAAGGTTTGTGTGCTGTACGGAAGAAAAACTAGGTCTTTTTTTTTCTCTCGCTGTTATTTATACTCCCTTTAACATCTTTCGTCATATCGCGAGTTAATCTTTTGGTTGAAATCCGAAGGCCTGTGTACTATTGTTGAGACTGGTTCTATTGTTGTAAACTAGGTGGCGACTGTATATGTATTACTGATTTGTTATGAATATGATTTCGGTGATGGATGAGACCGGGATGTTGTGGCCCGAATTTCCTGGCATTTGCCTTACGGTTGAGGGAAAACCCTGAACAACCTCAATCAGGAAATTCAACCCGAACGGAAATCGAACCCGGTCCCTCTGCGTAAGAGATCAGCCTGCTGACCCCTACACCACAGAGGTAGTCTAGGCCTATTTATTAATGAGGAATATGTGTAAAAGTGTGTAAGTACTGAAGAAATTACAATAACAAAGTGTGCTTAGTTAGGGGTTATAGGCCTATGGGGTTGCTTCCTACGTCGGGCCCCTAGGCAAAGGTTATAAACAACCCTGCACAAATTAAATTTTATGAGTGGATTTTTCGGGGATTACCTTCTCTCCGTTATCATTCCAACAATCTCCATTATATTAATATCTTCGTCAGCTGAAGTAGCTGGTATTGTAACATATCTTCCGAGTTTCATATCTAACCATTCACTTTGACTTAAAACAGATTGAGAAAGAAGAAAATAATAATATAAAATGTGTTTCTTCGTAAACGCTCTATACAATAATTTTTGCGCTTAACATAGCCTATAAAATAGCATTAATATATTACACGATAAGATATAGACCTAGCTACTTCTCGGTTAATGGCCTGTAACATCCACGTCGTATTTACGTAACTGCATATTAAAGTGTCCAATCTGCCTCACATCTGTTGTCATTTACCACAATTACACCAGCATCGTTTATGAGGCAGGTGGCTTTGCAAAAGAAAAATCGCCATATCCAAAAAACTTCCCAAGTTCCTTTCGATGCCACAGCTGCGAGCGTATTGTCGCCCTCGAATCTATGCAACCCATCCAACAGTCAAACAAATGACGCCAGAGTCATCTGTTGGGAGAGTGCTGAATCACAAACGCTGGCAGCGCAGTTAGTCGATCGGAGGCTCCGCCTACCAGATCTTAGGCCACGCCTCCATTCTCCCTCCCTCTCGGATGTCAGGGGGCCGTGGTAATTGATTGACAAGCGGTCTCATGGGGATAGGGGAAGCGAGCGTAATAATGGCTGCCGAACACCAAGGAAGGCGGGAAAGTAATGCAGCGCGCTTATATCAAGTCTGGACCAATATGACAGATGAACACGGCCTATATGATTGCTCAATAGATCGTACGTGAGTGGAACACTACACTACGTATGGTCTAGACACAGTCAAGTTGACATCAACGAAGTGCATCTATCAGTGACAAAGCACTCTGTTGCTAAAAAAAAAAAAAAAATAGGCCTAGACCTGTAGTTGGACATTTTTACGCAAACATTTTCAAGATCTTCCTTCAGAGAAACTGCTATAACGTTTCGTCAGTCAGTCAGTCAGTCGTCAATAAATCAGTCAGTAGGCAATGTTAATAGGCTAAAGAACTATTTTTCAGTCAGTCTATCAGTGGCGTAGCATGAAATTTTGAGCAGGGGAAGCTAACTCAAGTTGTCTTTCATGCATTACAAAAATACAGTCTTAAAATAAATAGTAGTCAATGTCAAGTCAGCAGTCGAAGATTGGTTGGAACATCGTAAGTAACACCAATAAGGCATGATCTCAAATGATACGTAGTAAAATATGATTTCACGATTTACACATAGGCCTATCTCTTAACAAATAGACACTTATAAGTGTAACATTAGCTAACTCCCTGTCATACTTAGAGAAATCACAATATTAGTATCATTACGTAAGTATGCGTCTGTCTTTTGGTTGTGTCCTTCATTGACAGCAAGGGAGTCGGTCATTTCTTTTTTAAATCACACTTTTGTTCGTAAGTCAGTCTTGATAATACAATTGTCCTAAAAAATTCAAGTAAATTAGTGTCAGGAACTGTTATTTCGCTCATTATTTATTATATCAGCCACAATGCACACTAACACTTCAACTGAACACAACTGACGAAAAGGAATAACTCGGAAACTACTTATTTTAAATGTTAAAGCTAGCTTTCTTGCGAGCCTTGCGACTAGGGTAGTTTAGTTAGAAAGGGATGGAAAATCTGCGGGGTGGATTACACAGAAGAAACCAGTCTGCTTGGAAGCTGGTGTGTGCAGGCTTCTTGTTTACTGCTGCATCACAAATCATCCTGAGCTGCCGCATCACAATATTTAACGCGTAAATATAAATTCTATTAAAATTAATAAATAATTTTGTCCATAAACTGCAGGTTTATTATGAAATTATTATTAACTGGGGAAGCTAAGCTTTTTAGCTTACATTGACGCTACGCCACTGCAGTCCTGTTAGTCAGCAAACCAGCCACTCAGTCTGTTTCTATTTCTATCACTGATTCAGTTAGCTATTCAGTCAAGCAGCCAGCTAACCAGCCAGTCAGTCCGTCGGTCAGTTCGTTTATAGGTCTACGTTTAGGCCTGTTACTATAGTCTGACTAGCCAGCTAGTCAAATTTATTAAACATCCAGTCTATCAAGTCAATGGTTCAGTAGTCCTGTTCATCTGTTTATCAGTCAGGAATTGTAAAATCAGTCCCTACCGTGAAAAATGCAGTAAACTGAATCCCTGATGTAATAGGTAAACTGAATCCCTGCCAAGAAAGTGTAGCCTAGGTAAACTCAGTCCCGGCTAAATTTTGTCACGACAAAATCATACCTCCCACTTTTTTCCAGGCTTGGAACTGCAACCAACTAGTACAACTAGTTGTTGTTCGATGTGATTAGCTTATAAGTTTTGTCACATGCTAGGTTAAAAGCACTGTGATAAAAAAACAGTCACTTCACTTTAAGATTGTCTAGGAAACTGCCAAGATCTTATAGTAACTTGAAAGAAACTGATTTGACAAATTGAAATCTTGTGATATCTTGATTCGTTGTCATTTTTTTCCTTAAAATTCTTCCTTCTTTTCTATTGCTTTTTTTTTCATTTCACCTTTGCCTCTCAATGAAACATAAGAGTTTGACTGCATGTCCTTTAATGCATCGATAAAAGTCTATAGGCCTATTCGGATAGTTACTGTAAAATAATGCATAGAAGCGTGAATGGCAAGATTCGCAGCTATTTGTGGTTCTGTTAGTTGTGGCTACTAAATCGGTCCAATTGAGATGGTGGATGGTGGATGTATGTCTCAAAGATGGTAGTCATGACGTATTATAAACAGAAACAACTATCAATTTTGAAATATTTTACAAAATTATAACGGCATAATAAATAAAATGTATCTCCACGCAGTTTTATCACGTACACTGGGACTAAGTTTACCTATACCCTCATGATCCTTAGGACTCTGTTTACCTATATTATGGGAGTAAGCAAACAACTACTCGGGATTGAGTTTATCTAGCCCCTATCAGTCAATCAGTCAGTCAGTCTTTCCGTCTATCCTTTGTTTATCACTAGTCTGTTCGACAGCTAGTCAGTCAGTCAATTATCCAGTCAGCCAGTTGGCAAATAAGTCGTCCCTACTTTGTTCGTAGATCTAAGTTACGTTCATCAGTCATCAATGTAAGCAGTCAGTTAGCCAGCCAACGAATTAGTATGTTCATAAGCAGGGAACGGATTTATATGGACTAAAAATATATGAAATATGTAAATATATATGTAGTTATTTTTACCAAAATATGGAATTAAATATGGATTTTTACCAAAATATGGAATTAAATATGGACTTAAAATTATAAAAAAATGACTATGTACGTTAAATATTGGTACATTTTAATCAAACTAAACAAAAAATATAATGGACGTACCTTATCTTCCAATGTAGTTTCAACAAAACACAATTTTTATTGTCTGTTACCATAACAATAGGTTACAAACATTTCTTTCAAGTGCTGAAAAGTGAATCTTCTTCTATTGTCTCTGAGGATAGATTTATACTGACTAAAAGAGCGTTCGACGTCACAAGAAGTAACTGGTACATAATTCAATTTCACAATGTCTGCTGGGGATAAGTCCAAGTTAATCTTCACTGTTGATTCACCACTCATCACAGCAACAACCTTTTGTAGTTCTTCATATCCAGGGTTTTTTGAAAGTACAGTGTCCACCTTAGCTCTTACTGCATCTGCAACTTTACCTCTACCACGATTCAGTTGTTCCACAGTACTATTTATAATTTCAAAACTTTCAGATAGTGAAAGGTGCCTATTTTGGAGACTTTTGAGCGTTTTTATGATGCATGAAAATGTATGCTGAATGTGAGCTAAGTCATTCTTCACACTTATGTCACAGGTAACTGTTTTCGCAGTATCAATTGAGACTGCATCTTCAGAGTCCAATGCAAGGAGAACATTGTTAATAGAGTCTATATGTTCGGCATAATATTCAACTGCTTCTAGCCATGTACCCCATCTAGTTAAAATTGGCTTTGGTGGCAATGGAATTTCAGGGTACATTTCTTTCAACACGTTAACTCTACTGGGAGCTTTGAGAAATACTTTTTTCACTGATGAAATCAACAAATCTACTTTAGGGAAATTGTCTCTGACCACTTCTGCCACACGATGAAATGCATGCGCCACACAAGTAAAATGAGTCAATTTAGGATATACAACAGATAATGCTTGTCCAGCTTTGACCATATAAGGGGCAGCATCGCTAATAAAGAATAACACATTATCGTACATAATACCCTTTGGCCACAGGATACCCATAGCTTCGTTGAACAGTTTAACTATAGTTTTGTTATTGCACTTTTCTAGAACATCACAATGTAAAAGAATTCGTTCAGAATATTGTTCACTTAACAAACCGATAACTACATTACCAACAAGTCTACCTTCTTTGTCGGGAGTCTCATCAATGGAAACCCAAATTGAACTATCTTTAATTTCATCTCTTATCTTCTGTATTGTCTCATCGTAGATGGATGGAGCATACGTCTTCCTAAGTGTTGACTCATCCGGGATTGTATGTTGAGTATATTTTTCAAGGAATTCCCTGAAGACCTTATTCTTTAGTTTGTAGAGAGGAATATCAGCAGAGATGAGAGAACGGCACAGGTCGATGTTAAACTCAGATCTTACATTCGATGTTGTTGGTTGTGTTAAAAACAATTGTCTCTGCTTGGAATTTAGTTGTTTGTTGGCCTGATGTTTACTAGTTGTAATGTGTTGTTGCACCAGGAACTTTTGTGTAGATGATACTGCACACTGACACAAATTACAAAATAATATTTTATTGTCAGTTGATAAACCATCTTCTTTAAATTCTGAAATGTAACTTGTTAGTTTTGATTTTAAATTGACTGAATGACGTACTTTTGGCATATTTACCGTCTTTATAGTATGATTTACAAAACTGAACCTATGTGTACTCTGACTGGCATTTAACTGTTGAGCTGCACAACTGAAGTCTGTTAAAAATTTTAAATTAAATTAATACAGTTTTGTAACTTACTTTCCCATTGTTGATAGGACTGCTAATTTTCAAATAACTCTGATGTTAAAGGGATTACTGAACATGTGTTTAAATCTCTATTGTTGAAATGTATTTTTAAAAGTTAATGGAATTTTGTTTTGTTTTATTGTTAAACCTAATATAATATGGACTGTTTTATATGAAATATGGAAAATATATGGAAATTAACGAAAATATGTACTAAACTCTAAAATATGGAAAAATATGGAAAATAAAAGTAGGATTTTTCAACCCTACACATTGTGAAACATAAAGATAATGCAAAATATAAATTATATTAGCTTTATAAGTAAATATGTATTTACATATAAATCCTTTCCCTGCTTATAACGTAAATATTAAACTATTTTTATACACGCTTAAATACGATAATTATGGGAGCGTCCCAAAGGTTTGCCGCGCTGTGGCTTAAATCCTAGAGCGCTGATCTTCCAGCCACGTGATCCGGGTTCGATCCCCGGCCAGGTCGTGATGGATTTTGCAGTGGACAAAGATGTTTCAGAAGGTTTATCTCGGGACACTCCTGTTTCCCTTTTTAATTCCACAAATACACTCTCCACCTTCCTGTCATTTTCATCTATCATCTGCAGTAGTAAAAATAGATCGAGATGAAGTCTTCAGGGTAGTTACGGGTTTCTAATATATGAAGATCTTGGGGCACCGGGCCCCTGGTGCTCACCAGGTTGTTCATCAGGGGCTGAGGCAAGATGGTACACCTGTCAGCGTCGGGTTCACGAATGCCACTCAGCCCATCTTTTGGTCTTGGACAATCATCGATATATAGGGCACACAAATGAGCCAAAGTCTACGTAATTGTACGATCCCGTCCCGGGTCCAGCCCTCGTAAATCCAAGCCAAGCTTAGTCCCAAAGATTAAACGACACACTGTATTTTAATATCTCGGAAATATCCTTAAAAGTAGGGTAACTCAGTTGGTAGAGCAACTGACTACGAATCGGAAGTCCGTGGGTTCAGTCCCCTATTGTGATGGGTTTTTTCTCGTTGCCAAAACATCCAGAATGGCTCCGAGGCCCGCTAAAGGCTGGTTCACAATAAACCGGGAATGAAAACGAAAACGAGATCGAGAACGGAAATATGTTAAAATAAATGTATTTAAATATGAGCATTCACAATAGTTAATTGTGAATGCTCCCATTTAAATACATTTATTTTAACATTATTTCCGTTTTCGTTCTCGTTGTCGTTTTCATTCCCGGTTTATTGTGAACCAGCCTTAAGCGTCCTGTCAAATTGGGTACCGATTCTTTCCTGGTGATAAAAAGCGGTCGGAGCGTGTGTCGATCACATCACCCCATTCTAGTCTCGAGGCCTTGAAAGCACGAACCCCCCCCCCCTCCCACCAAACGCCTTCATGACTTGTTAAGGGCATACCCTTTATGTTCGAAAGTCTGTGTTGAGTGTTCAGATTTCTCTGCCATTAACGGTCCAAAAATTCGAATCGGTTCATCCGCGCATTTCACTTGCGTTTCGGTATTTGTGTTAAGCATCACTTCAGTAATTTACAAACAACTCGAACTGTCGTCTGCACGTGACATAAAGTAACTTATAATGATTCGTGTGACAGGTCAACATCTCAGCAAATATAGTAGCTACTTCGAAACACGTGACATTTTCACTCAGATGTATCCAAAGTGTTAATTTTACACTATAACTTTTCGTCAATGAGACTTTTTAAGTGAAAGGCATAAAGTAAACAAATCAGTCCTCATTGTGACTATAACAAAAGTTGCTTATTAATTGCAACTCTCTATAACAGGTTAGAATCCAAACATTTGGATCAAAGCTGTGTCCTTGTCGCGTTGGTAGCTCAATTCGCAGAGTAGTAACTTACATGACTATGGGCCCTCGTTCGAATCCCGGTGATGGCAGAGTCGTTTTCTGGTGGACAAAGCCACTGAAACAAACATTCGTTCAAATGCTCGTAATGCCACATTCTATTGTCACATGTTGTTCACTGACTCGAGCACAGAACTCTCGAACAAATTACAACGTATTCATAATATGTGTATAAGATATGTTTGCAATGTCCGACAATATGACCATATTTCACCATTTTTCGTGGCTTCGACTCAACGACCGCAGAATTTCACACTGTCTTTCTCTTCTATTTCAATTTCTGTGCATCTCAACCCCAAGTTATCTGTCGTCTCGTCTTGTGTATTTATGTTCCAACCACAAAATAAATATTCGATCTTACATCACCAGTACATTGAGTGTACCTCATTATAACACTTCCTGCTACTCTTCAATCTTCATCATTCACCGTTTTAATTGCTCGCCATTGGAACTTCCTATCTGACAACTTAAGGAACTGTCAGATATTGAATAATTTCAAGTCAGTTGTCAAATAGATTGGTTTTTGTGTCTAGAATATGAACCCTCTTAAAATATAATTTTTGTAATATGTAATTTTTATTTTTAATATATCAATTTTTTCTATTATTTTAATCATACGTTTGATTCACAATGTTTTATTTAAAACTAAATTCTAATTCTTTGTCTCTTAGAATTATAGTGCATGCAACTAAACGTATCTTCATTTAGCTCCCTATTATCATTATTGTTATTATTATTATTATTATTATTATTATTATTATTCCTGCATAGCTGTTATTTTTATATTTGCTATGTGTTCTTATACTGAATGAGTGAAAGAAAAAGTCTTATGGTCATCATGACTCTGCCACTAAAAATAAATCAATCGATAGAGAGAGAGAGAGAGAGAGAAACTCATCCGGCCTTAATTAAGGATGACCACGAGGATCCGGAAATGAATAGCAAACAAATATAATTAATTAAATATGAATATTGTTATAAAATAAAGTGTAATAATTAAGCACCATTGATTATCAGTTGTAAAATAAAATATTAGAATATGACTAAATTATACTGATTAAAAAAGATTTTATTTAAAATTAGCATATCCTTAATTAAGGCCTTCTGAGTGGTATAAATGAAATTGTATAATCTGCAGGGAATCTTTGAGAATTTGCGAGATGATTTTTTGAATTTCAAAAGATGATATTGATAATTGTTTTAAAAAATGATATGTAAATTTGGTAAAGAACTCCGAGCACCAAAAAATAAACCTGTCACTGACCAATTGAAGAGAGGGATGTTATACTTGGCACTAAGGTAGGGAATACAAGGTTCATAAATGGCCCTCTTTTCCTGATCAACCTGATGAGCTTGGTTTAGATCTCTCTCTCCATGCGTATAGTTGGATCTATGATAATAGCCTTTTCTTGTTGCCTGTTTATTGCTATTATATCCGCTCTTCTGTGAGAGTCGTCTTCAGAAATACAGTGGACCTCTTCATGAACTTCCCAACCCTTGTTCCGAAGAAGACAGGCGATAGCTCCACGGACTCTATGATGCCTGTTGTCACGCAATAACTCTCCTTTCCGACAAAAGCCCAACACGTGGCCAAGAGTTTCTGTCTCGTTGCAGCCTGGTTGACGGCAACGGGTCGTGCTGAAAGCTCTGCCAGGAACGGAGCGCACTGCAGTAAGGTTGCAGGACATCTTGATTGCATTAATGTATTCTGAAGACGACAAATTCCTTTTGGTGCTGACCCATGAATTGGCTCTTGGATATTCTTCATAGATGACTACACCTTTCCCCTTATGAGGCAACTGACACCAGGAGTCAAACGATCTCTTTCGCAATTCATCACGTAGATGTATTCCAGTTGTTCGAGGTGTTATATTGGCTTCAGGAATTTTCAGGCGCTTGAGAGCAGTTTTCTTCTCCTCTTCAAGATTTCTGACAAGCAGGAGATGATCATCACTGACTTGTGAGAGTCGTTTACAGATGTTAAAATGCTGGATATTAGCTTCCCATTCAGCCTTAATAAGCCCTAGGCCACGTACTTTTTTAGAAGAATATAGCATGTCATTAGGTGTATCATTAGGAAGAGATATCATTTCTTTGACAGCACTTCTAATTACTTTATCCAGATCTTTAAGGAAGCCGTCAGGGAGCTGATCAAGTGGAGCACATTGCAAAGGATAGATGAGTCCAGGCCATATATATTCATTCACAATCTTCAATTTCTGATCAGGCTTCAGTAATGGAGTTTGTGTAAGATTGTTAAGATCACGTGTTAAATTTGTTATAATTTTCTTTTTATCTAAGAATATTTTGTCGCGAAAATCAACTCCCAGATATCGAATTGTTTCAGATTTATCATCAGTACTATGTATGGCTGATCCATGAAGTGAAATGAGAGCTCCTATAGTTAAAAACCTCTTTCGAGAATTATACACTTGCTTTTAATAGTGTTAATTTCAAGACCTAGTATATATACATATATATATACACAGGGTGAGTCATAAGTATGTTTGGAAAACGCGTGAGCGTGCTCCTGGATCAAAAATAAGAACAATTCCTTATATTAAAATATGACGGAAGATGCTTATTTATTGAAAAAATCGTCGTACTTTGTTTTTGTTCTTTTTTGTTGTGTCACAAGTACATGTTTGGGAATTTGTCATTTAACGTTTACAAAAGGTGCTCAATGTGTCCCCCTCCGATGTTTACACATGCCTGAGCACGACGTACACACGACTGGAGAGTTCGCTCAAACACCATGTTATCATAACGGATCAATTGGCATGCATTTTCAACACGTTGCAACAGCTCCTATGCACTGGTGTTGCATAGACGACAGCATTCAAGTGGCCCAAAGCCTAGATCATACATACCCAAATAGCTCGGCCTTAGGTTTGTCAGGTTTACTATGCTGTCATCTAGTTGTTACATAAGGAGTCACGTTATAACTCCCATTTGAATTGCATTAGCGACTATACTACCCTACCCTCTCGTTTTCGTTCACGGCGGACGGGTGGCGATCCTGGCGGTTCTCTTCAAAGTGCTACCGATTTTAACATAGGAATGAGCTATCCGTTATATATATATATATATATATATATATATATATATATATATATATATATAATCTAGGCCCAAAGGTAAAAACCTAATGAGGTGAGATCGGGTTATCTGGGTGGCAGAATATAACAAAGCACATTGATGTTGTTGTTTACATTCACAATATGTCTGTCTACTATGTTCAAGGAACTCTATAGTC
>NC_091128.1:92949321-93069321 GCF_040183065.1 Periplaneta americana
TGGCCGGGAAGAAATCACCCACAGTGGCAAGTAGAAGATATAAAGTTCATTCAATCTGTAACCCTCCTTCATGGTTAACAATTTACCGCATTTAGAACAAGTTTATCAGTACTACTGTTAATGATTACAAAGGGAACAGTGGGCGACCACGGACAGAGCAGTCCACTAGTGACATTCCAGTTACACAAGAAGCGATCCTGCGTAGCCCTATGGAAGCAACCAGGCAGCACATCGCAGAGTGTGGTATTCCACGAGCAACTGTGTGGAGTGTCTTAAATGAGGATCGGGATATACGACCATATCATTTGAAGGCGACACAGAAATTATTCCTAGAAGACAAAACTTTAAAACAAGTACACAGTTGAAATGTATTTTACATTTTCTGTGTAACACTGTGAATGACTGGAATATTACCTTCCATGCATCGACTACCTCCGTTGTTTCAAATTAAATTTCGTTGCCGTTTCAATCAGTTGAAGAAAACTTTAGACATGTAGAAATTCACCAAATGTGTGTTGATATCACTAGTCTGCGATGAAATTCCTGCATCCAAAGTTTTAATGTTTTTAGGGCATTTTTAGCATGCTGAAATCAAATTCAAAGCCAAAAAGTTCCTATCACGTACCATTTTTTTGTTATTTTAATTTTCTTATAATATATTACGATCATTTATAGCGTAATTATTTAAACTGTAATACTTTAACATATGTAGGTTTTGTATGTTAGGATATGAAAACCAAATGTATTCAACATATTTTTAAGGTGTTTATATTCAAAAAGAAGGACACTGGATGTTTCTTAGCAGATATGGGGAGCAAGCACATAAGGAAATTAGGGTGAAATAACGTGTAGCCTTGTTATTATTTTTATTTGTGGAAGATATAAATGTCAGCCACTCCTTGGTGAGGGACTGAACTCAACTCGTCTAGTTTTTCTCACATTTCATTAGTCTGCGTTTCATCTGGAAACGAAACGAAATCAGTTTGAAGCTTCATTGCGGAGTGGAATGTTGAAAGTTTTTAGTTCAGTAAGAAAGTATTTACCATGTTGCATCGAGGATGTCTAAATAATCCAGACCACTTTTGTTATATAACTTATGTAGGATATACACATTGTCTAAGCAGAGGTGTAATATTACAGATTTTGTGAAAAAGTCATACCATGCCTATTTTGAAATCAAACTTGGAGACCAAAGTAAAGCTTGGGCACCACACTAAGTATGTAGAGTATGCACTGAAGAACTTCGTCATTTGATCAATTGGAGAAAACCGTTGCTATCTTTTGGAGTACCTATGGTTTGGAGAGAGCAGTCGAACCATAGTAAAGACTGCTACTTCTGTTCGTGTGATGTGAAGGAGTACGATTCTAAATATAAAAATCAAATCGTGTATTCAGTTGTTTGGTCAGCCATTTTACCTGTGCCTAATGTACCAATCCCTGTGCGATCAGAAAAATCTTAAACAAACATCATTCTATTGGTAGTGACAACGTGAAATAGGTTTTTAATACTTTTTTTCCGAAGATGATAATCTTGTATATTGCAGTAATGTGAAAGAACTTATGCTACAACTTGGACTTCCAAACTATGACCTAAGTGAATGGAGACTGTTCATTGATGCTTCCAAGCGAAGTTTTAAAGGATTTCCTCCTTCGTAACGGAAACATTTTTGGTTCAGTGCCCGTTGCCTATTCAGTGATCCTCAAAAAATCATACTCAAATTTGCAACTGCTGTTATTGCGACTAGACTATAGAAACACAACTGGTAAGTTTGTGATGATTTCAAAGTTCTTACTATGTTTCTTGGTCAACAATCTGGTTTTACCAAATTTCCATGCATTCTTTGCCTGTGGGATAGTAGGGCACGAGTTGATCACTGGACTATGAAAGACTGGCCACCTCGACAAAATTTGGAAGTCGGTTGTAAGAATGTTGTGCGCCAAAGCCATGCTAGTTCTTCTAAACTTGTGCTGCCATCTCTCCACATCAAGCTTGGCTTAATGAAACAGCTTGTAAAAGCTTTAAATAAGGAAGGAGGCTGTTTTAAGTACATATGTGAGAAATTTCCACTACTATCTGAAGCAAATTGAAAGAAGATGTACTGTATATTTAATGGTCCTGACATAAGAAAACATGTCTGGTGCAGCATTTAAAAACAGTATAGATGAAAAGGAGAAATCAGCATGGATGTTGTTTTGTGAAGTTGTTTTAAAATTTCTTGGTAACAAGGATCCTAATTACCGAAACATTGTGGCCAACATGCTTGAAGCATACAAGGAATTTGGTTGTAACGTGAGTATCAAAATTTTCTATTTTCTCAGCTAAATTATTTCGCCGAAAATCTAGGATTTTTCAGCTAAGAGTAAGATGAACGATTTCACAAGGATCTGCAGTAGTTCGAAAGAAGGTGCCAGGGACGCAACTAAGAAGCAAGTGGTGTAATTTTTTGTGTGACATATTGTGCTAATTTATACAGCAAATAGTGAAGTAAACAAGGCAAAACAAAGTAAAAACACTCTAGTGACATGGAAGAACCACCATACACATAATTTCAGCAAGTTGTGTCTTTTAAATATTGTTTTTGAATTTTAAATAAAAAAGTGAAATGAAAAAGTTTGTGATGAAATTCACGTAATTATAAAATACATTTAAAGTGATTTTGCAAACAAACCTGACGTGATAGAAGCAAACGGATTGAAAATTCGGATTCAGCACATCGACATTATACAAAATCACATTATTTAGTTTAGGCAACAAGCACAAAGTTGAAATTCGCAGGCTAGTGTATTTTTAATCACCCCATACTGTGTATTTATTCATTCATTGTTATTTATTTCCTTAAATAAGTATTTGTTTACTTAAATATTTATTTATTTATTTATTTATTTAAATATTTATTTATTTACTTAAATATTTATTTATTTACTTCCATATTTGTTTGTTTACTTATATATATATATATATTCCTTTATTCATTCATTCATTCAATCATTCATTCTGATTTATTTCTTGATTTATTCATTCTTATGTATTTATTTATTCATTCTTAATTATTCATTTATTTATTCCTATTTATTAATTTATTCATCCTTATTTTCTCATTTATTCACTTATGTATTTATTCATAAATTCATGCGTTCGTTCATTGACTCATTGATTCATTAATTCATTGATTAATTAATTAGTTCATTGATTCATTCATTTTGGCGGAGTTAAGACCTAAAGGCTAATACAACCAAAAGGAAAATTGTATAGTACATGTAAATGCTAAGTATATTATAAGGTGTGACAAAATGAAAATAATGTAAGAAAACAACTGCATATACAAGTAAAAATTCAAGATAAATATTAGTCTAACATATTAAGGAAAGATACAATGGAAATATAACAGGTGTACAACAGATGCAAGTACAAAAACAAGTGACACTCAGCTTCAATAAAATTGATTAAACAAAAGAAGACAGTCTGTTCTATTATTCAGGCATAACGCCAAGAAAATGCCTTAATCGAAAACAAGGAAAATATTACTTGAATTCTAAAGATAAAGTCATTACAGCGTATCTAGCAACTTTTCAGTAACTGATTTCATTGGATAAAGCATACTTTTACAGTTGATTTTTAAAGTGTGACTGTCCGGCAATCTCTGACGTCACTAGGTAACGAATTCCAGAGGTGAGGTAATGATGCAGTGCAGGAAATTGAGTATAAGGAATTGCTGTAATGAACGAATATAAGAGGTTGGTTCTGATCTCGTAAAGTAACGAGATACCTCTTGAAAACGTGAAGGCAAGTAATTGGAAGAAGAGGTATCTAAAATTTTGTATAAAGTGAAACAGGATGTATGATTCTTCTTTCCTTTAGACCAGCAGTGACCAAATTGGGTATCGTGATTGCATCGTGTAATCAAAGACATTCATACTAGTAAGTGGAGTTTCCTGTACATTACTCTCTGTCTCGCTCACGTACTGATGGTAAGCAGAGTCTGTACCATGTCGCTCTACAAACCTTCAGTCTCTACGAGCAGTAACAGAAGGTTTCGCATAGAATGGAAAGAGGAATTTATTCGCTGTTCTGTCGGAGAAAATATAATATATTGCTTTGCTCAACGGTTGAATTAGTAATAGTATATAGAAGCGACATTACAAGACATTACGCTGAATACAGAGGCATAACAGGTATTATTATTATTACTATTATTATTATTATTATTATTACTATTATTATTATTATTATTATTATTATTATTATTATTATTATTAATCAGCAAATGTTACCATAAATCTTATATATATATATATATATATATATATATATATATAGGCCTACAACTTCCTTTGAATGATAAAATAATTACTACGCTATATCTTCATTTCAATTTCTTTTTTCAATCTTTTGACGACTAAATTTAAATAAATATGTAGTCTACTAGTTGTTAAAACTTAACTGAAGAATATTGCTGGAGAACCTTTTAAGTGTAGTGTAAATATTCGTAATTTAATATGTATTGCATTGATTAAGGCTGGTTGAGTGGAAGAGAAGGCCTTATGGCCTTAACTCTACCAGCGAAAATAAAACATTATTATTATTATTATTATTATTATTATTATTATTATTAAATCAATAACTAGTAAATAACTGATGATGATAATAATAATAATAATAATAATAATAATAATAATAATAATATAGAGAAACTGATTGAATATAACGTGCTAGTCTAGTAATGAAATGAGCTATTAAACTCCAAGAACTGAAATCAGCCTTCAATCATAGTCATGAAGAGAGAGATGACATAAATAAATGTAAGGAAGCCAGCTATCTAGTGGCGAACGAAATAGCTCGTTCTCTTAAGTCTTCCAACGAAGGAGAGTTTTATAAAAGCGAAATAATTTGTCCAATGAAAGTTGTGAATTTATTTTGAAAAACTGAGCATTTCTCGACTAAATATCCAGAAGAGAATTCAGGAAATTTCTGATTGTGTTCATTGAGGAATATTTAAAAAAGCAAAGCTTGCTATTTTTATTCGCGGGGTTAATGAAATCAATGTTAGTGCACGAACTACCACTGGTTGTACCTCTCCCTCGTCTTCATACGTCTGAGACTCTCTCTCGCGTGTAATCACTGCCGTTCGAGTTTTGGTCACCGCTGCTTTAAACGAACCTAGAGGAGTAACTCAAGAGACGATGTTGCATGGACAATTTTCCTGGTATTACAGACGACACATATTATGAGCACGCTGAAATGACTTCTTAGTTAGAACTTAAATTTCACAACAAGGAATTAAAGAAATCGAAATGAGGCATCATAAGTATCTGTACAGGATTCGTTTTTAATATATGTGGCGCTTAAAATAGTGGAAAAATGACAATATTTCTAATGTATAAAATTAGATTAAAGTATTTTTCAATATTTATAAATTCTGTGCAGTCACCAGTGAAGTCTATAATGAATGTTGAATCGTGAACCAACAGTCTAGAAAATTAAAATTTGATATTTACTGCACTCATATTATGCTCAGCCGTACTGAATTGAGTTCATAAATGCTGTAAGAGGATATAAGCTAACGAAAAATCAAAATCTGAACAGCAATTTTTTATTGTTCCTCTGGGAGCACGGTTAATCTACCCAGAGATTGACACGTTCTACAATTCTGATGAATTATTTTCATTTCGTGTTCCACTGTTCACCTATAATAAACCTGTTGCACCGAGGAGTGTTATTACGCGTTCAAATTGCTGCCTGTTAAAGCTCCCAATTCACGGCTTTGCGATTATGGAAGGAAACGTGCAAGCCAGGAATTTATAAACCCTTGTTGTTGTTGATAGGCGATCATGTTATCCGTTCCAAATAAACTAGAGTTTTATAGCATACGAAGGTCATTCTAATTGACTTGTAAAGTATAATTTTAATTGTCATGTCATCATCATGGAGTCATAATACATATCTTATTTCCATATTCACTGATTGTATGTTAGGGTGGAGTGAAAATATGAAGTTTATGGAATCAAAATGTAATATTAGGGAAAAGTTGTGGGGTGATATAAAGAACAATGTAAAATATATTTTCTCTAGATTAATATTTAGAGGTGCCCCAAGAGCATCATATTTTGAAATTTTCACAAAATTTTGAGGTTCCGATTTTTTAGCGAGAGAACATTCTCCAGTGATTTAGTCTTTACAGGATACAGGGACATGTGAAGAAAAATACATGTTAAAAGACTGCATATTTTGGTCCCCTGTTGTTTAATTTTGGAGTGTCACAGAAACCTCAATTTATAAGAAAATTGGGAATAATCACAAAACTCTTAGGTATGATATAATTAATACAATAAAATTAATGGAAATTAATTCTTCTTATGTTGCAGAGTATTTAAATCAGAATACCTCTAATATTAATACGAGAAATATGACCTTCTACCATGTATTCACAGTGCCAGAGGGGCTGAACCCATCACAATTACCTATCTATCATGACGTAATGAAATATTATCTATGGGTCAAAAATGAATTAAAACCTGACTTCAAATCAAAAGAATCTACTGTTGGAGAGATTTCAGAAAGAGTTTCTATGAAAACTGAGGAAATACAGGTAAAGGCATAAATTCCGAAAGTCAGTCATACAAGAATATTAAAACTGATTCCTGCTTATCATGATCAATACACAAACTTAATGAAGCCTTGTAAGAAACGACATAGTGACGACAACTAAAATGATAACATTGCAAAATTTAAAGAAGTAGCAAACAAACTATTTGGTATATGCAGTTGCAAATGCAAAAAATAAAAATAATACTGTAGGTCTAATTGTGATAAAGATCGCCGTGTTCCAAAACAAGAAAGAATGTTTTACTAGAGCAAAGAACAGAAAAAAGGATGATAACTGGACCTGTTGATTTAGTTACCACTCAGAAATAAATGTAAAAGAAAGCAAGAATAAATTCTAACTAAAGAAAAAATAGATGGTCTGAAATGGAATTTCCGGCATATTTTATGTAAAATACTATATATATTTTTTTCGTCATGGGGGAATAAATTTTCTCATGAAATTTCGGCCAGCGTATGGGAACGGTGCCCACTCAGCATCGTGATGCACTTGGGGAGCTGCGATAGGTAGCGAAATCCGGTTACGAATGCCAGCTATAACGGCTGGGGGGATCATCGTGCTAACCACACGATACCTTCATTCTGGTTGGATAATCGTCCACCTCTGCTTCGGCATGTGGGCGTGATGCCAGCAGCTGGCTGGTCGGTCTAGGCCCTCCACGGGCTGTAGTGCCACGGATTATTATTATTAATATTATATTTTTTGTCCCTTTGGATCCCCTCAAAAATACTGTATACTGCAACCCCAATTTAGAGTCTTCCAAGTAAAGTTTAAATACGTGATTTTACAGCAATTCATTAGCTATGCAATTAAAAACAAAATAGCAGAACAAATATAGAAAGAGGTAAAAAAATATATATTTTTAAGAAACTTCAAAGCCCTTGGGGCACCTCAAAAGTTAAATATAGAAATTCCATATTTTTCACATTCCTAAGTTAAGGGAAAATACAGATATTTGCAACTATTACATTCAGAAAACAGATAAAAAACAATTTAATGTATAGGTTCACTCCACCCTATTGTATGTCCTTAGTTTCGCTTTTCATTTGTGATGTGCTTAGCTTTGCCATACGATATATCTGAGAATATAATATTATGATAAAAAGTATATTCGTTCTGTGCAGTTACCCGAGTCCAAAACTGCCATAACTTTCTGTGAGAAATAACTCGTTTCTTCTAGTTTTTTTTCAGACCACAGCAACCCTCCCATGTTACAACAAAACCAGGTGATTAAAATATTACACACTCCTTGCAGCTTTTCTACTTTTAATTTTACGAAGTAACAACATATGTTCACCGTTGTGGAGTAACGGTTAGCGCATCTGACAGTGAAACGAAGAGGCTCGGATTCAAATTCTGTTGGGACAAGTTACCTGGTTAGGGTTTTTCCGGAGTTTTCCCTCAACCAATTGAAGTGGAATTGCTGGGTAACTTTCGGCGCTGGACCTCGGACTCATTTCTCCATCATGAACTCATATATCATCCTTATCCATACCATAGCCCGGGTTAACTTCAAGACACGACATGTTGTACTTGTACAAGAGAACGGCTGTTCGGCTACCCAATCATTCACAGCATAGCAGTGGTAAGCACAATAAGCCTCAGGCTGCAGTGTAAGCCTTCGGGTTCCTGCTCCGTACATGAAAAAGAACCTACATATAAACGTTATAGGAAGCGAAAAACAATATTTTGAACATATTTTCAAAATCCATGCTCGTAAAATCCCAACCAGACAAGCAGCCCAAGCTGGATTCGAACCCAATTCGTGAGCAGAGACGGAGACCAAATTAAATTCGTTACCTATGAGCTACGCCGATAGCATATGGACATTTCTTTAAATTTCCTCGTCATGGTACTCAGTTCTTTTACTCTCTTACCAGGTGAGTAAAAAGTTCCTTGTTTTTTTTTTTTAACTGTGTGAAGAAACTCTTAGGGAGTGTAAAAATGACAAAAAAAATTCCTACAATTGCGTAAAATATTTGTGCTATTCGTGATTGTTATTTTGAACTTGGTTGAGATTATAAGGATATTTAGGTTTTCGAAATTCACATTTCAAGTGTTTCTAGTCGCTTCTCTTCACTTCGTCGTAATGTCCATGTCTCTGTCATCATATATTTCCACATTCCACATAAAACACTTCACTAGTCTCTTCCTTAGTTCTTTTTCCAGAGATCCGCAGATGTTTCTTTTCCTATTAAAGCCTCCTTGGCCATTACTATCCTCATTTTGACTTCCTGGCAGCAACTCATGTTACTGCGTATAGTACATCCCAAGTATCTGAAGCTGTCCACTTGCTCTACTGCCTCATTTAGTATTCGCACATTTACCATCTTTACTTTTCTTCCTATGACCATGGATGTCTTGTCTGTAATTATCTTCATCCCATACTGCTCACAGCTGTCATTTAGCTCCAGTAGTATATCCCTTATTATCTCTTCTGCTAACAAAGCCATATAAGCAAATCTTATTTTTTTTATTTTTTTACTTGGTTATTTAACGACGCTATATCAACTACGACGTTATTTATCGTCGATGGGATTGGTGATAGCGAGATGATATTTGACGAGATGAGGCCTAGAATTTACCATAGATTACCTGACATTTGCCTTACGGTTGGTGAAAACCTCGGAAAAATTCAACCATGTAATCAGACCAAGCTGGAATCGAACACGCGCCCGAGCGCAATTCTGAATTGGCAGGCAAGCGCCTTAGCCGACTGAGCTATGCCGGTGCCTTTTATTCTTCTTCTTCCTCCTACTATCACTCTTCTCATGTTCTGAAAACAGTTCTTCACCAAATCCTCAAAGTTGATGTTGAACAGGGTAGGTGATAAAGGGCATCCTTGACTTACTCCTCTCCATATTTCGCTTCCTTCTGACATTTCTCCTCTATCCTTACTTTGACTCGTTGTTTCACATAAAAGTTAATGAACAGCCTCCTCTGTTTCCTATCAACACCAATTTCCTTTAGGATTCACATCAGCTTATTCCAATCCACTCTGTCAAATGCCTTTTCTAGGTCTCCAAAATACTATATGCACTTCTTTATTCCTCTCGAGCGATTTTTCGATTTTTCGTAGCAGTCCAATTGTATTTTTCGTACCTTTTCTCTTCCTGAAGCCAAACTGCTCTTTTACCGACTGTTCTTCCATCTTAGAATACAAACGTCAATTCAGTATTCACAGAAGAATCTTTGTCGAGTGTGATATCAGGCTGATAGTCCTGAATTCGTTACATTTCTTGACATTATTTTTCTTCGGTATTGGAAATCTTCAGGCAGTCGCTTTTCGCAATATTTCCTTGCATAATGAGAGGATTTCCTTCTTGTCTTCACCCAAACATTTCACTTACTTTTCTCAGAAAAAAAATCATTTTTCCCTAATTTTTTTCACTGTTTTACTCGATAAGTAATATCCGTACAATTCTGATTTTTACTCTGATTATTATAGAAAAACAAGAAATCATTTATCCCTTCGTAGTTTTTAAATAGAAGAGGTGGTTTTCTTACAAATTGAATAAAAAGATTAACACGTATCGTTATTCTCTGTTATTAGGAAGTCTGGCAAGTCTATTGGAGTGACTAAGAGACGGAAAGCTGTTATTTAGACAGAAGGCGTGTCTGTTTACGTAGGTAGCTTCCGATGCACAGTTGCCAAACTACGCAGACTTTCAGCCTAAAATGCATAATAAACTTTTCATTTAATTTACTGTAGACTATTACCCCCATCAATCTGTGCTGTTATATAACTTCAATCTCGTTTTAATTGTGCAGTAACTAAAGAATAAAGAAACATATGTTTTCCAATAAATTAATGGATAAATGAATAGTCTAGAAGTTTTAAAATGAATAAATTAATAAACAAGTGTTCGCTTACTTATTATTTTACAATACAAAAAATTAATCTGTGTATAAGTGGAATGAAGTAATAAATAAAAATGAATAAATGATATTAAAAACAATTTTATACCAATGAACACATGACTGTCGTATCTGAAGGATAAATAAAATTAAAAATGAATACTCTGACCACTGAATAAACGCATTTGAGAGTACAAATTGAATAACGTTTATAAATAAGGTGTCTCATGATTACTGTAGAAAATGTTAGAAATTGAGTTTTTCTATCAAGTTATAATTTGAAATGAATGTAACTAACAAATTGGTTTTGTTCTTTCAGTATTCAGCACACACTTGCAATGCACGGTAAGATGTGAATAGCCTAACAACAACAATACGCTCAGAAACATCGACATGCATAACGTATATAAGCTCATCTCAAATATTGACGTATTTAGCCACGTGATGTGTTTGTGGTGCGCTGTATGGCAAAACAGAAAGTTATTGTAAAAACAGAAGCAGGAACGTGGCTGAAATGTTATTCGAAACATACATTCACTTGAATATACATTGTTTCTAGATTGACATCGCTTCCAGCTCGGTTTAGCCATCATCATTACGCAGTACACATTTCTGTTAGTGTCATTTTTTCTTAAATCTCTGGCCAATCCGTATCCTTCAGTTATAGCAACTTATGAAGAATACCGGATCGGAAATTGTATAAGGAGATATGTTTCAGAAATTTTTTTAGCTTACTTTCAGAAAAAATAGGTATGATTGGTGAACAATGTAAAATTGTATGTCATTTTCAAGTATTTCTATCAAAACGGAACTGTCCCCGAACACGAGCTTTCGGGGTAGTTTCATGTAGCGTTTTTTTATGTATATGATGTTATTAAATAAATGAATGAATGAATGAATGAATGATTGAATGAATGGATGATTGAATGAATGAATGAATGATTGAATAAATAAGTAAATGAATGAATAAATAAATAAATAAATAAATAAATAAATATAACATTTTTTTAATACTCTGTTTATGTTTGGTTGAGTGGTTGATTTTCAGTATCGCACGCTTAACATTAGTGTAAGTAAATTTTCTAAACTAATTTAAGATTAATGCTAATTTCGTAAATTTGGACACCCTATATGCAGCATTAAAACACTTGGCACCGGTTGTATAAAGTGTTCGACCCGAGATAAAGTGTTTGAACCGAGATTAAGGGTTAAAAATGGCCGCCAGTCAAATTGAAAAAAGATTTTTTATTGTATAAACCCTAATCTAAGTTCATATTATCTCAATCTAAGTTCACATTTACCTCTCGAATTTTCTCCGATTAATCTCCTTGAACCTGGATTAGAAACATTAATATTTAATAACTTATTTAACGGTTCAGAAGCATAAAGCAAGAATTTTCGTGTATCCTAACTGGGTACAACAACTTTATTGAGGTGAATTATGTCTAGTTTGAATGATAGTTATTTAAATAGCATTGATTAAAAAGGTTGTGTATTATTTACCAAAAGTGAGGTTATGGATATCAGTAATGAGCAATGTTAGCCTACATCCGAAATACAAACGTCTATTATTGCTTACTTACTTACTTACTTACTTACAAATGGCTTTTAAGGAACCCGAAGGTTCATTGCCGCCCTCACATAAGCCCGCCATCGGTCCCTATCCTGTGCAAGATTAATCCAGTCTCTATCATCATATCCCATGTCTAGTATTATTTCTTTTGATTTTGGAATTTAACAAATTTAAACTAAAGGTTTAGAAAATCAGAATAAACATATTTTCTGGAAGAAAAAAACAGAAGAAAAAATAAGTCATCATCATCATCATCACTGCCATTACCGTCATCATTGTCATTATCTTTATTATTATTAAATTATTATTTTAATAATTATTTTTTAATTATTAATATTTTTAAATTATTATTATTATTATTATTATTATTATTATTATTATTATTATTATTATTATTATTATTATTAATCACTATCTTGTATCACTAGATCTATCAATTCTTATTCATAACTGAATATGAGTGATATTATCACCTTCACCTTTCAAGGTTATGGAAATAATGCCCAACCTTCCTATTCAGTCACATATCTAATTAACTTCAGATCTAAAATGAAACTTAACTGAAATAAAGTTTCAGATAAGTAAATAATATTTATTATTACTGAAGTTATGTTTGGCTAGCCTACTGTGTTATTTTTAACTCGCCGAATGAAATAAAAAAAAAAAACTAATGAGGATAAAGGTAGGTAAAAAACAACCGAAAGGTACATGTGAACACTTGTTCTTGCAAAGCGATTTGGGGCTGTGAGAAAAATCTACAATATGTGAGGTCCAAGCCGTTAGGTTACTTGTCTCACTCAGTTTGTTACCGTTCCATTGAAACAATTTAGAAAATTTTGTAAGGAAAAAACCGGAAGGCGGCCGTAATGTATTGGGTACCACATACAAGCGAAAGAACTGTCTTAGAGCGTAATCCGAAACATCGTTTAGCATGAGGAGAATAGGATCGTCAAAGGTGTTAACAGTGACGGAGCGAGAGGAGAGTGTCGAAATCCTGCCTACACTGAGGGAGTGAAGTCTGAATTAGCTCTTCTAGAGTTCCAAAGGCGGCGCGCGAGCACCAACGCTCCAATTCGTGAACGCATTAAGTTGAAACATACATAAACATGACTGGGGGAGTATGTAGTTGAGGCTAATCTTAGTGCGTTAGGAAAACCACAGGGAGGATGAGCTCGTCTCAATTTAGGAAATTGACTATATGGCGTTGAGACATTTTTAAACAAGCTCACTTTCGTATTGTGTCATTTTTTTAGTTTCACAAACATTATGTTGTGCTCAAGGATTATGATAAGCATCACTTTATTTGAAAGTAATTAAATCGTACTTATTAAAACATTCAGTTTAATCATTGAAGACATAGTTCGACATGCGGCAGAACTTGCTTCCTGTTTCAACAGATAACAGAGTACAGTTTAACGAAGTCAGCAAGAAGTCAAAGTCCAGTCCTTGAACAAGACAGGAAATGTGTACGCTTGCATTTTAGCGCAAACCCATTCTTATGCAACAGCTGACATATAACGAAAATACACAGATTGTCCAGTAATCATTTAAAATTCGCATCTCTCGCGAGACTTCTAATTGGTGATAATTTTGAATTCCGATTTTCTATTGGTCCAATAAAAAATAGACGATTCAATCCTTGAATACTGTGAGAGTACCCTAGGTCTATATTGTCCCAAGTGACAACAGGAAACGCCAATCGGAAATTATGGTTAAGAATCGAAAGTTCGGTGTTTGGTCAGTGCAATACCGTCTTTTTAAAAGATTCGCAGGCAAAATAGCTTCACTTTGTTACGTCACAAAGGTGCGGTTCGAGAACTTATAAAATGGACATGAAACGCCCAATAAGCGGTCATTAGGCATGGGTCATTGGTCGTTGGTCATTTGGTCATTAGCCATGGCTCATTTGGTCATTAGTCATTACACAGCGGTCATGCAACAGCGGTCGTAACTTCCCAATGTCCAGAAAGAAGGCAGAAAATCGCATCATCTCAGAATAGCACCAGGGTTCGCCCTACAGAAACTGTAAGTAAAATTAACTATTCAATTCTCATACTTTACAATTAGCAGCCATTATGATACTTCAGAAATAATCCTTCAATTTCAGTACTCTATATTTAACTGTTCTAATTTGATATTTTGTTAATAAACTTAGTAATAGTGAATATTTGAACTTGTGGTTATTTCGACAGCCTGAGATCACATTCTAAATAAGAAATCCCTTCTATCCTTAAGCAAGTGTAGTATACGAGTATAAATCTTGTTAGAGAGAAGTACAATGCAGTGTCTAATCCGTTTGTGTTGTCTTGTTAAATTTGTTGCTATGCTTAAAGGGCACGACAATTACAATGACTATTACACTTTTACTACGTCATACTACTTTTGACCAATAAAACGGTACGAAACGACGCTTTCAACCAATCATGGCTGCTTATCGCACAATTTTATCGCGTCCCTAGCATTTGTTTATTTTTATCACTACACTACCATTTGTTTCTTTGTTTGCCAACATTTCAAACTGCATTGGTCTGGACGTCAAAAAAACATAACATTACAAAACACTCCAGTCGATACACAGCACTTTCAAATATGACTCGCAATGGCATTCAAGAACAAGAATTAATAAAGATCACTGGTCACAGCTATGCATCTTCCCTGAAATCCAATTTACAAATAAATGAAGAGCACCATTCGGAAATCCTGAATAAGTTGAGGAATACACCATGTACATCAACGAGTTCCACTTCTTTTACGCACACATCCAATATAACATCAACTGAACCACCAACCACTAAAACCTTCAAATTTGAAAATTGTATTTCAATAACTGTTCCTTTTAAAATTATTCATGTTTATTTTTTATTTCATCACCCCTAATTAAAACTTTTCTTATTTCATCATTCCTAATTATAACTTTTCAAACACTTGTTTATTATATTTAGGTTATGTTATAGCTTCTGTTGTGTGATATTATGGATAGTCACGTACCAGAGATTGTTTAATGCTAAGATTTATTGAAAATCATCTGTCAAGTGAGGTTGATTACTGGGATAATTGAAGTGGAATGCAACTGTTTTAATAAAAATGAAACTGAATCAACAAAGGCTTCTTGACTAGTAACCTCCACAGAGTTCAATGAAGATTTTGTAGTTGGCACAACTGATAACAAGAAAACAATGGTACAATAATACATTTGAAGACAGTTCAGTATTTTCGTAAGTCAATATTTTATTGTATTAAAGTATTTCGTTACTTCTAATCTTTATATACTTTCTTCTAATCGTGCAATAGTCAATTAAATCCCACTCGAGTTTTGATTTTCTCTAGATAAATCAAAACCTCTAGTGAGATTACTGTTGACAAAATTTTACCCTGAAAATTTTCCTTCAAGTGAAGACAGTCCTCAACTGTCACATAGCTTTCATTTACTGAAAGTTAAAGATGAACCACTTTTGTCCAGGCGGAATTAATACTGCAGCTCGTGACGAGATTGCTCCGCAACCACAACTGCAATTTCCACGAATCAGAGCAACGTGGCACTGGTAATAAGCGACCCCTATAAATCCATTATCACTATTGATCAAATGACCATGTTCTATTTTGTCTTCGTATGTTCTCTATGGCTTCGAAACCATTATTAAAGTACATAGGTAATGTTTAATATACTTTCGGTTTCACATGCCGGAGATTTGTGTGTACATCTCATAGAGTGCAATTTGAATTGACGTGAGTGAAAAAAATTGCTTATAAGTAGGCCTGCATATTTTCTTACGATCTCACGTGACCCCTCCTCCCACTATCTCTCTATCATTTCTCCATAATTCATGCATCGCCTTCCTCACTGACAGGGAAGGTCGTGGCCTGGACAAACGACATTTCAATAAAACCCAAGCCATGAAGAGCAGACTAACTCATTCGAAATATTGTTCATTGTTCTTTATTTATCACTTTCACAATAATTGTAAATTTGGTGGTTTGAACGTTTAAGTTTCTTCGCTTGTTCATAGTAAAGATGACAGTCTGTGACAGGATGCTGAATAGATGAACTGATGGTTGGTTTAAAGAATGGATGGAATAGTGGATTACTGGTAGGATACGTGAGTAAGCTGTTAGGTAGTTTGTGGATTGGACGTATGGTTATGTGAGTTATTTTGCTGGTTGGTGAGTAGACTGACAGATTATTATTGGTTGGTTGGTTGGTTGGTTAGTGGGTGGGTGGGTGGGTGGGTGTGTGGGTGATGGGTAGATAGGTAAATTAATGAACGAACGAATGATGGATGATTGGGCTAGATGAATGAATGAATGAATGGAATGGAATGAATGAATGAATGAATGAATGAATGAATGAATGAATGAATGAATGAATTGGACAGATGAGTGGAAAATTTAAAGTATGGTTTATTTAACGACGCTCGCAACTGCAGAGGTTATATCACCGTCGCCGGTGTGCCGGAATTTTGTCCCGCAGAAGTTCTTTTACATGCCAGTAAATCTACTGACATGAGTCTGTCGCATTTAAACACATTTAAATGCCATCGACCTGGGCCGGGATCGAACCCGCAACCTCGAGCACAGAACGCCATCGCTATACCGACTACGATACCCAGGCGGACTAGATGAGTGAGTGGGTGGGTGGATGGATGGATGGATGGATGTCTGAATGAATGAATGAATTAATTAAATTAATTAATTAATGATTGGGCGGATGAATGAATGAAAGAATTAGTGGATGATTGGATATATGAATGAAGAAAGGAATGAACGAATGAAAGAACGAATGAATGGATGACTGGGCAAATGAATGGATGAATGAATGAATGAATGGATGATTGGACAGATGAATGAATGAATGAACAAATGATTGGACACATGAATGGATGAATGAATGACAGAAGGAATAGATAATTGGATATATGATTGGTTGAATTAATGAATGAAGAAATTAATTGATGATTGGACAGATGAATGGATGAATTAATAAACGAATGAATGGATAATTGGACAGATGCATGAATGAAAAAACGAATGAACGGGCAGATGAATGAATGAATGAATGAATGAATGAATGAATGAACCGATGGATGAATGAATTGGACAGATGAATCTATGATTGGGTAGATGAATGAATAAATAGATGATTGGGCAAATGAATGGATGAATGAATGGAATGGAAAGACTGTATGAATGAAATATTAGTGAGATTGATGAATGAACAGATGGAGTAGATGGGTGGATAAGTGAATGGTTGGATGGGTGGGTGGGTGACTGAATGAGTGAGTGAGTGAGTGAGTGAGTGAGTGAGTGAGTGAGTGAGTGAGTGAGTGAGTGAGTGAGTGAATGAATGAATGAATGAATGGATGAATGATATGAGGGTGGGTAGATTAATTAATGGATATGTAAGTGATTGAATGAGTGGGTGAATGGATGTGTAAGTCAATGTATTGCTAGGTGCATCAATGAGTGAGTGAATGAATGAATGAATGAATGAATGAATTAATTAATGATTGATTGATTGATTGATTGATTGGGTGTATGAATGAATGGGTGGATGGATAAACGAATGAGTGGGTGGATGGATTAATAAGCGTATTGATATGTGAATGAAATAAATATAAGGGTGGGTGGCTCGGTGAGTGAGTGGTGAATGGATAGCTGGGTAGTTGTTTGGTTGGACAGCTTTGTAAGTGTGGCTGTGTAGATTGTCGTAAGTGAATTGTGCTTTGGTTGAAATGGTTACTATAAAAGCTATTCAGAGATGACGGACTATTTTTCTGGGTAGTGCAACACTGATGGAATAACAGTGACAACCGAAACAAGCGGTTTATATATGTACACAGAGTCACTTGAAGTAATATGTCTCGCGGGGTATGTAGCTATATCGGTATCTACCGAGAACTGTTTCAATCACCAGCGTAGTTTAAGAATACTCGCGGGCGTGATTTTTTTTAGGTTTTCCCTAACTGTAAGTCAAATGTCACGTAAGCCATGGCGAATACTCTACCTCATCTAATGACTGTATGATGTCGCTACCACCAATTATGCTGACATCAGATAACCTCATAGTTGATACAGCATCGTTATATAAATGATTAAATAAAACCTTGATGTCAATGATGACAGAGCATGACATTCTTCGATCGGGGTAGACAACGAAGACGGCCATTGAGTTTGTAATGACGCAACTTCACCTCTGAACTGATTGTGACAACCGCAAAACCCATGGACGAGGTCCCCACAACTGTAACCAACTTCTCAAGTCGGAGGCACAGCGTCAGTGGACAAGATGGAGCGAACAGAAGGGAAGACGTGGCATTTCATTCCAGGAAATGAGATTTGTGCGGCGATCTGTTCAACAAAGTTTACGTGCTGATGGAACAACGGGCCGGGCCATGTTCTTGTCTCCCCCAGTTTCAGTCAACACCGAACGTGACAAAGTCAATCAGAACTCTTGCATTATCCAGATATAGCCTCTCTACAAGATGTTTTACAATAAATATTCCTAATTTTCAAATGTGGTGGCATGTAATTAATAGGCTAGACATCGGATGTTTTGGAAAATGTCTATTTTATTTGAATGTTCATATTCAAAGGCTTTTAGTAAATGTGCAAGAATCATGAGAAATGAAGCATTCTGATGAAGTTTGATATTGCCTTTTTTGTCGTTAACGCCTTTTTTTTTTTTGCTTTACTATGTACTTTTTTGCCTTTTTCTTTATATGACTACTCACTCAACAATACTTCATTTATTTCTGCGTTGGAAACTAAGAAAATTTCTCTTATTGTAATAGTCATAGATATGGGACACACTGTTGCAATGCAACATCGTTGTTTTGCTTACTCCGGAATCGATCTTGTCCTTCTGACTCAAGCACTGTGTAGAGAACACGAAGTATGCAGTCAGTCTAGGATTGTCTTTGTGAAGGTACTGTTGTATGGTGAAAAATGCCAAAATTGAAAACATCGAAAGCTTCTTTATATCGTTAGTGCGTAGCAGAATTTCCTGCTTACACTACTAATGGAACGATTATTATGTAGCCAGGATAGCACTGTTTAAGTGTGCTCCAGTCACATCAGTATACGTTGAGAGACCTTTCTCAGCATATAAACTGATTTTGTCCAATAAACGTGACAGAAGTTTGTGTGTTAATCTTGAAAAGTTGCTTGTTGCTTATTGTAACTCAAATTATGGACGTGAAGTTGTGGATGAATAAGTACAAGTCAAAGAAGTCCATAGAACAGAGAAACTACTTTTGAAGTGTACTTTGTTAAGTTACTTAAGGTCTTATGGATGTTTACTTTATGAATTATAAGTGATTCAATATAATTTCAAGTCCACACCTGTGGAGTAATGGTCAGCGCGTCTGGCCGCGAAACCAGGTGGCCCGGGTTCGAATCCCGATCAGGGGCAAGTTACCTGGTTGAGGTTTTTTCCGGGGTTTTCCCTCAACCCAATACGAGCAAATGCTGGGTAACTTTCGGTGCTGGACCCCGGACACATTTCACCAGCATTATCACTCCTTCATTTCATTCAGACGCTAAACAACCTGAGATGTTGATACAGCGTCGTAAAATAACCCAATAAAATAAAAAAAATAAATATAATTTCAATGCCTTTTATTGCCCTTTTTTGTTGTTTTTAGAGCTTTTTAGGCGCCTAAAATACCATTTTTAGTGCCTTAACTTCCGATGTCTAGTAATTAAATATCTTTTCTTAATAATGTAGCGTCAGGAAATACTTCCGGATTATGATAATACTATTGAATTCAAAATTCTTAATTGGCCTTATTATCGTACGTGGCTATCTTTATTGTGTTTCAGCTGTTCTTGTTACCATGGAAACAATGAACGTTGATTCGCTTTTACAAAATAATTTCTCTTTATAAATGTCTAACTATTAATAAAGCATCAGTTAAAAATTAATGCTGAATTAGCAGACATGCGTACAGCATATGGAGCAACTTTCTGCAATGCTAATAAGGCACGGCGATTTTATGCGGAAAAACATTCTCTGCGACATATTCTTTGTCACACAAGAAATTCAAGATTAGAGCTATTGTTTGTATGCATCTGAAGTCTGATTAGTGTAATAGGTATGTTACTAGTCAGCGATGTATGCAATGGAGAGGAAAAGAAACTGGCCACCCTATCTCATTATATCCTGGCTTAATTTCCTCGTGAGTTATTCCTTTTTGGTGTCACTTATGAGGTTCAAACCTGTCTTCGGACAGTGGGCGAAACAACAGACAACAATTATTTCCACCATAGAAATCAAATGAAGTCATACGCTGCCTATTCTCTTCGCTGACCAACTTACTACTGGAAAATTCCGACGAAGACTTAAAATCATGGCCCATAAATTAAACAAAGCAGCGACACAATTCAACATGAAAGTTTCGAACACTAAAACGTAAGGAATACAGAATGTTTTATATTCGCTGGCAAGATTCAAATCCTGGTTGGGACAAGTTATCAGGCTGAGGTTGTTTCCGGGGGTTTCCTTCAACCTATTAAGAGTAAATGCTGGGTAACTTTCGGCGCTGGACGCTGGACTCATTTCGCTGGCATCATCACCTTCATCTCACTCATACGCTAGGTAACCATAGTAATTGATAAAGCTTCGTAAAATAAGCAATTAAGCAACTTGATTTTAACTGTACGATTAAGTGTTTTCAGTATTTTAACATTTTTAACATTTTTAACTTTGACAGTTTTTAAGTATACTTTGATATGTCTTATCTTCATAATCTCATTGCAATGTTCTGTTTTCATAAGATATCTAGTCAATGTCTGAAGATGCCATATTGCATGGCGAAAACGTTAACAATTTTAATAAGTAAAATGTAAATTTATAACTATATAATTTACATTAAAATAAGTCATATGATTGAATAATATTTTTCTTTTTGTTTTAGTACTTGACTTATTTGAACTTTTCAAAAATGAACACAAAATTTAAAAAAATGATCACACTTACGAATATTGCAAATGTAACGTACGCACGCATTATGCACACGTTGCAGCCTAATGCTCAAATTTACATTCAGGTTACTTAATATAACATTTCAGGAATGGCTAATAGTAATAGTAATAATAATAATAATAATAATAATAATAATAATAATAATAATAATAATAATAATAATAATAATAATAATAATAATAAGCAAACCAATGCATTAGAAATCTAGGACTATGTACGTAATAGAACAAGAAAACCTAACCACATAAAACTGTTCAAAATTATGGCAATACAGATGTTATTATTTTAATAACAGAATTAGACTATGAAGAAATTTTATATATTATACAGGAAATAGTCTTTGGTAATAAACATTTCTAAGAACAGTGGGAGGCTACAAACAGCTAGATAAGAAAAGAAAAAAAGATACACGAAAAGAGTTAGCAGCACATGAACTAAACATAAAAATCGAACAATATAGAACACAGTGGACAGAGCATGTACTATGGATGAATAAGAATAGGTTACCACGTACAATTCTGCACTATGCAAGAGCTGGAAGGAGACATTTGGAAGATCGTTGAAAGATGTCAGACCAATAAATAATAGATACAAGTTTCAAGTCTAAACGGATCTAGAAGATGATGATGAAGATGGTGATGATGATGATGATGATGATGATGATGATGATGACGATGACGATGACGATGACGACGACGACAATAAATGATGTTTCTTTTAAAAGGGAAGTAAAGCCCGAAAAGTAAAGTGCCGAAGGTGAAAACACTTTCAACTCGCATTGTAAACAAATCACCTCGCTCTCTACCCGAGAGATGTAGCAATTTCGTTTTTTCTTCCTCTGAAGTAAACTCAGGCTGACCCCACTTCATCCCGTCAGCTAACGAGCGACCCACGTGACTTGTATTTGATGTCTTGAGTCGATCTCTGCACCCGACGGAATTCTGTTCTCAAGTTCATCACAACTTTAAACATTTACACAAGTTGGAGCGTTTCCGCCTCTTTATCTCTCTCTGAGGAAAAATGTAACTCTATTCTTCGGCAACAGTAGTGTTTGCCCTGTCTTCAGAATGGTGCCAAGAGAAATATTTCTTCCGCTAAGAGATGTTACAGTCGCCCCTCCCAACCAGAGTTTTCAGCTGATAAAAAGAGATCTCACGAATTTCACGTTTCTTCGTTAATGGACCTAGCTATATTACAGCGCGAAGCATGGACATTGCTAAACATAGGCCCATAACAGTAAATAGTCATGTTACAAATGGACTATTACGTGGCAGCATGTCGTTTCTTTGATCGGTTATTTACCGACGCTGTATCAGCTACTAGGTTATTCAGCGTCGATGAAATATGCGATAGCGAGATGGTATTTTGTGACGTAAAACCGAAGATTGGCCTGGGATTACCTAACATTCGCCTTATGACTGGAGAAAATCTGTGAAAAAGCCGAACTAGGTAATCAGCCCAAGCGGGAATCAAACCCACGCCCGAGCGCAGCCCTAGATCATCAAGCAAACGCGTTACTATCTGAGCTAATGTTACTAGTTCTTAAACAATATATATTTTTGAACAATTATTAATTACAAATTGCTTTTAACGAACCCGAAGATTCATTGCCGCCCTCACAAAAAACCCGCCATCGGTCCCTGTCCTGTGCAAGATTAATCCATTCCCTACTATCATATCCCACCTCCCTCAAAATCCATTTTAATATCATTTATTTATTTATTTATTTATTTATTTATTTAATCTGACAGAATTAAACCATAAGGCCTTTTCATCCATCCCACCAGATAGCACATATAAATACAAAAACGAAATACAGACGCTGGTGAAAATAATACAAATTAAATTAAAGCTCTATAGAGGATCAACAGGGTCAAAAGAACACTATAGAGCTCTCATCGAGCTAATACAAGAAAAAAAAGAAATAAAAACAGAGATAGCAATGATGATAGTGATAACTGATAACTAATATTAATAATAATAATAATAATAATAATAATAATAATAATAAATACATTAGGCCTACATATTAATTGTCAATTTTAAACAGCATAGTTACAATATTTACTATATGTCATGGGTTAAGCCGAAGTTGCGGAAACCGACAGGTGTTCAAAAATCAATTCAATGAACTAGAATGTGATTTTTAAAATTAAATTTGAATTTTGATATTGTCCGACAGTCTCTGACATGGCCAGGGAGAGAGTTCCAGAGGCGTGGAATAGATATGCTGAAAGATGATGAGTAGATAATTATCCTCCCATCTACGTTTTAAACTATTATTATGAAATATAATCAAGAAGAAGAAAAATACGAGTATAATACCGCTACTTAAAATGACATTGGAATGTAACCCAATCACATTTCCAATATTTTCTTATACTTTCTCCGTTCCAAAATATTGTATAGTAACAAATCCAACAAGTCTGATTATTGCGCATGCGCGCACGAACTGTTTCGCTGTGTGGTATTCTGTTCAGTATTGAAGGGACTATCAGACAATGCAGTTGTGAATGTTTAGTGCAGCAAACTGTAATATTTAAATATTTCATTATGAATAGAAATCAAATGGGCACCTGCTATGGTGTTCCTGTTGCAGAAAATGGAACCCCAACCCAATCAACTTTGAATAGAACATCTAAGGCACAATAGTCGTATAAAACGGGTTGTAATTTATTGCAGTTTTTATGTTTATTTGCCTCTCTCAAAACAATATTTTTTTTCTTTTATTAATTTGACATCACATGGAATGAAATGAACTTTATTTATTAGTTTTTCTTATGTTAATTTATCATACAAATAAGTAGGCTTATCTAAAAGATGAATTAAAGTTACATTATATTACTGAGAACTTTAACAAATGTATAGCATATTTTGGAACAGAATAAATTACATCTTTCTATAACATATTTAGGAACAGAGGGAGTAGTTAGTTATTTTTGACTACTTCATATCTCTTGGAATTCTCTAAAAATACATAAAATTTACTGGTATTTCTAATTAAATATTTTCTTAATACGCACTAAACGCTATTATTTATATTCTCGGATACAGGATTGTGTTAAAATAGGCTATGTGTTTTTAATACAAGCTTTACCTCGTTACTTGTTATAAAGCTATTAAATATTATGTAAGCACACAATGATATGACCTACTTTACTAATCTATTATTATAGAGGACTGAAAGATACATTACAAACATACAAACTTCCCGACTTCTGGATTCCAAGATGTGTTATGTTACGACACAATGTTAACACTGATCTGCCGTGTCTTATTAGCGCTGCTTCAGGAGTCGCATTAGCCGAAAGGACATGGCTAGATACTAATTCTCTGTTAAACCTACGGTCGGAAACTGCTTTCTATTACAATATGTAAAGCAGCAGGCAATCCTGAAGCTCATTGGGAATGTAAATGGAAGATGGCTGCGATCCAAATTCAGAGACTCAACGATTCCTACAATTGCACCTGCGATTACAGAGCACTATCACCATTACACTCGCCCAGTCACACGCAGTACTGTATGCCTATGCAAAAACTGCGTCTCAGAAAACATTTGGGATTAGAAACGCAACGAATTCCCAGGCTCATGTGGTGCATTTTGAATATAAATATTAATCATCACCCTTATCTCATGTATCATCATTAATGTACACCCAGAGTAGTAGCAGTAGTAGTAGCAGTAGTAGTAGTAGCAGCAGTAATAATGGCAGTAGGCTGGTGGTGGTTACAGTAGTAGTGGTAGTGAAAGTAGTGATAGCAGTGGTGGTAGTAATAGTGTTGGAGGTAATAGTTGTAATATTGGTAGGAGCTGTAGTAGTAGCAGCAGCAGCAGTAGTAGTAGTAGTAGTAGTAGTAGTAGTAGCAGTAGCAGTTGTAGTAATAGTAGTAGTAGTGGTAGTAGTAGTAATAGTAGTAGTAGTAGTAGTAGTAGTAGAAATAATGGCAGTAGGCTGGTGGTGGTTACAGTAGTAGTGGTAGTGAAAGTAGTGATAGCAGTGGTGGTAGTAATAGTGTTGGAGGTAATAGTGGTGGTGGTAGTAGTGGTAGTAGTAGTAGTAGTAGTAGTAGTAGTAGTAGTAGTAGTAGTAGTAGTAGTAGTAGTAGTAGTAGTAGTAGTAGTAGTAGTAATAGCAGTAGTGTCGGATGTCCGTCGCTTTTATCAGTGCCCTGTGTTTTGTAGTGTCTACCGGGTATATGTTTATTCCATTTTCCGTTCATCGTCATTGTTACCCCTAAGTAAACAAAACTTTTTACGTTGTTCAGTGTTCGGCCTTCGTATGTCCAAGTTTCCGTTTTACTGTAAACACATCCGTTCTTAAAGTTCATAGTCTTCGTCTTTTCAGTATTTACCTTCAATCCCCAGTCCCTAGAGTATATTTGAAGCTTGTCAAGTCCTTTCTGCAATCCCTTAACACTTTTAGAACCTAAGGTCACATCGTTAGCAAATAATGAACAGTGACGTATATCACAGAGAGCGATACCCGAAAGTCAGATTTGCATTTGTGAATCTGTTTACATGCACACTACATCTGTATGCTTCCACCTTGCACCAGAACTCCTTCGGTCTTTGTTGACGTCTGAACAATAAGTAGGCTGTCTCACAGGAATATAGCTTGGGAGAGGGTGGGGGTTGTTACTTACTAAAGGTCGGGCATATATTTGATACATTCTATGTGAAATCAGTCATCAGGAAAGCTTAACGTGTTATTCCTCCAAAAATATATAAATGTATAGAGCAGTGGTACAGCCTAAAAATTAGAGAAGAGCCTAAAGCGAGAAATAGTAATTTGCCGAGAGCCGCAATACATTTCACAGTATTGAAGCTTAACCATTTTTAACTAACAAGTTGAATAATAATAATAATAATAATAATAATAATAATAATAATAATAATAATAATAATAATAACACAACAAGGCATCACTCGTGAAGCAACTAGGCCAGGATATAATGGGGTAATAATAATAATAATAATAATAATAATAATAATAATAATTATCACTATTATCATCCATATTACAACTTATTTACAAATGGCTTTTAAGGAACCCGGAGGTTCATTGCCGCCCTCATATATGCCCGCCATAGGTCCCTATCCTGTACAAGATTAATCCAGTCTCTATCATCATATTCCACCTCCCTCAAATCCATTTTAATATTATCCTCCCATCTACCTCTCTGCCTCCACAAAGGTCTTTTTCCCTCCGGCCTCCCAACTAACACTCTATATGCATTTCTGGATTCGCCCATACGTGTTACATGCCCTGTCCATCTCAAACGTATGGATTTAATGTTCCTAGTTATGCCAGGTGAAGAATAAAATACGTACAGTTCTGCGTTGTGTAACTTTCTCCATTCTCCTGCAACTTCATCCCTCTTAGCTCCAAATATTTTCTTAAGCACCTTATTCTCAAATACCCTTAATCTCTGTTCCTCTCTCAAAGTGAGAGTCTAAGTTTCATAACCATACAGAACAACCGGTAATGTAACTGTTTTATAAATTCTAACTTTCAGATTCTAACTTTCAGATTTTTTGACAGCAGACTAGATGACAAAAGCTTCTCAACCCAATAATAAGAGGCATTTCCAATATTTATTTCTGTGTTTAATTTCCTCCCGAGTGTCATTTATATATTTTGTTACTGTTGCTCCAAGATATTTGAATTTTTCCACTTCTTCGAAGGATAAATCTCCAATTGTTATATTTCCATTTCGTAGAATATTCTGGTCACGAGACATAATCATATACTTCATCCTTTCGGGGTTTACTTCCAAACTATAGCTTTACTTGCTTCAAGTAAAATTCCCGTGTTTTCCCTAATCGTTTGTGAATTTTCTCCTAACATATTCACGTCATCCGCATAGACAAGCAGCTGATGTAATCCGTTCAATTCCAAACCCTCTCTGTTATCCTGAACTTTCCTAATGGCATATTCTAGAACGAAGTTAAAAAGTAAAGGTGATAGTGCATCTCCTTGCTTTAGCCAGCAGTGAATTGGAAAAGCATCGAACAGAAGCTGGCCTATACGGTCTCTGCTGTAAGTTTCATTGAGACACATTTTAATTAATCGATGTACTGTACCCTTATACTCCCATTTTTTCTCCAATACCTGTCGAATACAACAAATCTGATCAATAGTCGATCTATTACGCTAAAACCACACTGATGATCCCCAATAATTTGATCTACATAGAGTTAATCATCTCAAAAAGAATAATGGACAAAATTTTGTATGACGTCAGCAAAAGTGATATTCCTCGAAAGTTACCACAGTTGTCCCCCTTCTTAAAACTAGGCACAATTCTGGACTCATTCCGTTGTTCTGGTAGAGTTTCCTATTCCCAAATAGCAAGTACAAGCTTATAAATTTCGCTAGATAATGCGCTTCCACCTTCTTGTATTAATTCTGCTGGAATTTGATCGACACCTGGAGACTTGTACCTTTTCAGATTTTCTATCGCATTTTCGAATTCAGAAACTGTGGGTTCGGGTATAAATGACTCAGCAGTTTATTATTATTATTATTATTATTATTATTATTATTATTATTATATTATTATTATTATTATTATTATTATTATTATTATTATTATTATTATTATTATTATTATTAAGTATAAGCGTGATACCATGAGACAGAAAATATACGCAAGCGGAAAGGTAGTGGACAAAGAACTGGTGAACAAGTAGTTAAAGTGCAGGAGAGATTATTATGACCCAAAAATAATTGTGAACGAAAAGGTAATGGACTGAACACATGTGTGCGAAACGTTTGGAAATCTGATTTTTCGCTTTTAACTTGGACATTATAAGTTCAGTAAACTATATTCCACTGAACAAACTGAACTGCTGTAATAAATCTGAGTGTTAAAAAATATTATAGCTTTTTAACTAAACGTTTTTTATTGAACAGTACCTCCATATAGGAAAAAGTTCGTTGCAGGTAACAACTTTTACTTCCTGTGTGGAACTGTAAAAATATCGACGCATGTAAAGAGAAATAATCTGTTGAAACAGAACGGAACTTAACTCTCTACTGTAGTTTATAAAAATTTTACTTGGTACGTGGAGTTATGGAAGTTCTCCCCTTCCTTTGCGAATTGGACACCACCAGTGATGCAAGCACACAAAACTCTGTATGTCAGGATTCCGTGTTTAAAACTCTTGAAATTTTCAAAGGAAACCAGACCCACATTTTTGTCCATCTCAAGTTACTGACTAATTTATTAGAGTCCGGTTGACTGTCGGGATTGGATCACAGGCGACCCTGTCGTTATCTATAATTGATAACCCATATTGATCCACTTGATAAACCACAACCTAGTTCTGGACTAGGCCAAGGTACGCAGAGAAACAAGAATGACATCACATAAAGCCTTCACGGACCCTGATTCTTAATTAAGCCTTTGAAATCGAAGTTTTGTTTACATTTAAAACATTTCACAATCCACTCATAAGAAATATCTGTTCACATTTAGCATTACATTTATTGTTAGTTGCAGAGTTGTAATGCCGGCAGATCCGAATGATATTTACGATGAACAAATTTGTTTCCTTGGTTGAACGTTCTACCAGCCATCGTCAACTGGCCTGCATATTAGTTCGGAGCGCCGAGACGCTGGCTGAGGAGATACTAGTGTGCAGTGTGTCGAGCCAAGCCATCACAGAGCCAACTTTCTGACCATAATTTACAATGTCATCTTCGATTGTGTTCTACACGAGCATTGACACCTAACATTGATCAGCTAGTGAGAGAAAAACGAATTTAAAAATCCAGGAAAACTAATGCTAATGATCAGCGAAAATAATTTTTATCATATGTTATTTACAGTGTAATAAAATAATTTAGGCCTACTTCAGTCTTGTAACAGAAACGACAATATGTTTCATATGTTATACATAATAATAAATAATTGGTTTTGTGATATGTAGTGTCAGATAAAAAAAAATGGATAAGTAATTTTATTTCATTGACGACACTTGAAGAAAGGAATAGAATGACATGATTTAAATATTACTAATGAATTCGATTTAACTCTTTGCGGCATATAGTGGTTATTCAGAAGAACCACCGTTTTCTTTCTTTCAAAATTTTATGGCACAGATATTCCACCAAGGAACCACTTCTTGAACATACATAGAGGTGCCATCTATGTTTTGAAATTGTTGAAAAAAATTGATTGAAGCTTTGGTATGATCCATGATATGAAACATATAAAATATTAATTTGTGCTTCCAAAGGTTAATGTTTTGTAACAGTGAAAATGCATTATAGGTCTGTAAGTTCTCAATTACTTTAATATGAAAAAAAAAAAAACTATTACCTTCAAAACCGTTACAATACATAACGGAAAAATACAACTTGTTTCTTGTCTTAAACTGAAAAGTGATTTACTTATTACACAGTTCCTCTTAAAATAAATTAAGTACATGCTTCTTCCGTCTTTATTTTCATTATAATTATCAGAGACTGATTAAAAGGGTTGAACAAGTGAACGGACGCCACTGCCATCACCTGAATCCTTCCCTCCAACTCCTGCTGCACAGTTAGGGTGCTATTCATAGTCATTTCGCTAGCCCGCGCTACGAGCGTGCTAAACTATCCCCGGCTATCGACTGATTACTTGTACAGGATTCATATCATGTTTTATCGCTAACACTGATTTTTGAATACGAAAAACGTTAGTTCGATGATCATCCACCAGAAGCCCGCGCTAAGAATGTCTATTAATATGGCCCTTGGTGTCTAAGAGCTAGCGAGCAAACTGTGCCCGCACCATAGTGCACTGAGATGACGACTCCTGTTCTAAACCAACAGTGTGTCGTGCACGCAGTCTGGGTTCAAGTCTGATTCAAGAAATAAAATTGTTTGTGCTCTCTTTTCTTTAAGCGAGATGACAGTATGAAAATTTCGCAAAATCTTGCTAGCGTTGTGCATACAAGAACTCGTACAGCCACCATGATAGCCATTGAATCTTCCAGCAACTTTGTTCCTATTTCGCTGCAGCGTGACGTCATTATGTCCACCGGTCCGTTGAGATTTGGAACACGCTGATTAGCGGAGCTTAACACCGCAGAAGCTGGGGACCTGGCTTTGGCGCTGCTGTTTTTCTCTCTCGGCTCGACTATTGGGCGGGAAATGCTGTGAGATACAGCGGTAGTGGCTGTCTTTGTTGCTCCGAATACTCGTTCCTGGTTGGAATAACTGCCTAGCCTTCTAACATTCTACTAGTTGATGGTCCTTTCGGCTTTTCTCCTTGCAAAATTTATTTGATTAGGACAGTGTGGATGTAATGAAGCAAGTGGCCTTTAGGCTACGAGCTCACATAAAGATTAAGAACCCTTCCTAGGACGCGATCGTCATCGTGTAACTTTTAATCCATATTTCATCCATCCATTTCGTATTTCATATGTTACTGAAGAACTAAATACTAATAACAGTACAAGAATTTGAATAAATAACCAATTGACAGAAAAGATACCAATCGAGACAGAACTAAGGCAAGGAGAAAGTTTAAGTCCTATCCTCTTTAATGTCATTATGGAGGAAATAATAAAATAAACCAAGAAAGCGAGTGTAGGTTATAGATTGAGAAATATGAATATTAATATAATATGTTAAGTTACGCAGATGATGTAGTCTTACTTGCTGAAAATGAAGATAATCTCCAGAAATTACTATACAGATTCCAACTAACAGCTCAGCGATTTAACATGATAATATCACCAGAAAAAACCAAATCATTAGCAATTTCAAAACAACCATTAAGATGGAAACTAGCAGTATATAATAAAAGTATAGAACATATTATGTCAGCTACCTGGTATCAAAATTATTTTAGTTGGTTATTTAACGACGTTGTATAAACTACTGCAGTGGTCGTCAGCACTCGCTGAAATGTGCAACGGGTAAGCGGTGCTGTCCCTCGTGCACCGTCGTGCAGCAGCAAGAGATAGCATACCCGCTAGCAGCTACGAGCGCACCATAGTGCACTGCTTTTCCGCGGGTAAGAGTAGCCCCAGGGTGCTCTGCGCTGACGACCCCTGAACTACTAGGTTATTTAGCGTCGAGGAGATTGGTGATAGCGAGATGATATTTGGCGAGATGAGGCCGAAGATTCGCCACAGATTACGTTGCATCAAAAATTCTAAGTAATAAAAACTTAATAGAAGAACTTAGAAAGCATGATGGAAATATTCAGATTGTCAATTAATATAGATAAACACAATATAATAGTTGTTACTCAGTCAAATGACAAATCAATGTAAAATAATGACATATTATATGGTCATTAAGTTTTATATACATGAGCTACAAATTGCAAACGTTTTCGCCCATTCAGGCATCTTCAGGCACAATTATACAATATCTCAATATCAAACTATGTAGCTATTACATTGGTGGTAGATAAACTGTTTAAGATTAATGGTGTACAAAACATCTCCATAATTAAAATGTAATATTACAAGACATAAATTAAAATAATGTTAAAAACCACGTAGTGTTGCAATTAAACTTCATAATATTCTGTGGAACTCTTGTTCAGTAGAATCCAATGAGTGATGAATTATGTCTGAAATAAATACGAAATAGAAATAGGAAATTATCAAATGTAAAAGTGTAATCGGAATTGGATTGGATAAGTAAAAGTACTCACGTCATTTGAACGTGGCAATATCCTTCCGCGTTAGTTGCTCACACAAACACACACTTCCCCCGCGTCATACTAGCTACAGTTCCAGCAGCAGCAGGTAGTCTCACGTCTACGTAAGTACGTCCATAATTTGTGTCTTCCAATTAGTTTTTCAAATTCTTCAAAATTTTGATTTATTTATTATTTTATTACAGATAACTACTTCAAACATAGGATGTTTATAATGATCTATACAATTGCCACGTTCAAACGACGTGAGTACTTTTAATTATCCAATCCGATTACACTTTCACATTTGATAATTTCCTATTTCTATTTCGTATTTATTTAAATATTTCAGACATAATTCATCACTCATTGGACTCTACTGAACAAGAGTTCCACAGAATATTATGAAGTTTAATTACAACATTACGTGGTTTTTAACATATTGCTTTATAGTGATCTATGTACAGTTGCCACGTTCAAATGACGTGAGTACTTTTACTTATCCAATCCAATTCCGATTACACTTTTACATTTGATAATTTCCTATTTCTATTTCGTATTTATTTATATATTTCAGACATAATTCATCACTCATTGGACTCTACTGAACAAGAGTTCCACAGAATATTATGAAGTTTAATTACAACACTACGTGGTTTTTAACATTATTTTAATTTATGACCTGTAATATTACATTTTAATTATGGAGATGTTTTGTACACCATTAATCTTAAACAGTTTATCTACCACCAATGTAATGGCTACATAGTTTGATATTGAGATATTGTATAATTGTGCCTGAAGATGCCTGAATGGGCGAAAACGTTTGCAATTTGTAGCTCATGTATATAAAACTTAATGACCATATAATATAAGTCATTATTTTACATTGATTTGTCATTTGACTGAGTAACAACTATTATGTTGTGTTTATCTTAATAGAAGAAGTTTGAGAACAGATAATAAAGGCATCAACTATAGCAGGTTGTTTATAGGACGTCATTTGAAGGAAAAAATATATAAACATTGAAAGTAAAACTAGGATCTATAAAACATGTGTTAGGCCCATTATTACTTATGCTATTCAAACGAGAGTTGAAACGAAAAAGACTCAGCAAATGTTGACAACTATAGAAATTGAGAACTTAAAGTGTCACAGGATAAAACTACAAGACAGGAAAACAAATGAGGAAATTAGAAATATACGTGATGTACAGGACATTCCCTAGTAAAATCGGTCAAAGCAAGAAGAAAAGGATGGAGAGACCACGTATTGAGGATTCCGGACGATCGTTTACCAAAACTCGCAATGACAGCAAAACTAGAGAGCCCTAGACCTCAGGGACAACTGAAATGTTGGCAGGGAAGCTGGTCACCTGCCTCCGAACACAATAACACCGATTGAAATATAACAGGATTGAATCCTAATTTAAGAAGAAGAAGAAGAAGAAGAAGCAGAGAAGATATGTTAGTGTCCAAGTTCCTTGTAAAGTTCATTTATGGATGGTATATTGCAGATCAAAATGCGGAAAGTTTAGTAATTACAACATAAAATGAGACAGTAGGATTAATTCCAGCATTATTTACTTTGATCGTACTATATCGATTTTACACTATATTCTGTAATTTTATGCAAAAAAAAAAAATTGTTTTTCGGCCTTCCGGGTTCTCAAAACGAACGTTCTGACGGCAACCTAGGCAATTAAAATTCTCACCGTATACAAGAAGTTTCCCCAGCAGGCTGGCTCTGTTTTGACGCCCCCCTGACCCCAGGCAAACTGACGCAATGCGGTCGGGGAGAAACCTGTATACACTCGCTGATGGAAAGACGTTACGAAATTGAGGGCGGCGCTCAGATTGTTTGACATGTGACGGGTTACGCATGTACGTACTTCTTTTTATGGCGGTGTAGGTCGGAATCCCCCAGCTTCCGACATAGTAACACCTGACAAAATCCGATACAGCATATACTTGTTCGTGAAAGAAGCGCTGTCTACTAAGAAGGGTAGGACTTGAAAAAAAAAGACGCGAAGAACTTGATGCCAATGGCGTGGTTTAGATCAGTGAGCGATACTAATGCTATGGGGCGTGGGTTCGAATTAACTTTGGCTAATTATTGGGTTGATGCAGGAGTTCATAGAGGTTTTTCGTTGTGACAAAAGTTTCTATTTGAGATTAATATAAGACAAATTAATCAATAATATATTCTTCTACATTATGTATGACTCTCTGTCAACGCTGGGATTCGTTCAGGGACCTAGCATGGCTCTACTGGACCACCACGCCCAATCCATCTATCACGAGAAGCACCGTCAAGGTACCCAAGACGTAATTCAGCCCGAAAATGTGCTGCACTGTTTGGGTAGTGGAATGAGTTGAGGTACAGTGTGAACTCATACGTCTTACAGGAAGTAATTTTATTATTGGATTCTTCCCTGGACAATTTCACGCCCCGTTACTAAAAAAAAAACAACAACACATTTTGTCGGTTGTGTATATATCCTTGGTATGTATAATAGATCTCAATTGAGTAAACTAACAACGCTGTATTGCTGTACTGCTGTTGCCTTTATCTGTTTAGTTTTGTCTACAAATTAAGGTTTTGTAGTTTATGTTGGCTTTTTAATAATAAAATATGAGTGAGAGCAAGAAACAGGGGACATGCCACTTTCATCCTGATTGGGAGAGGTATTTTTATAGACGTGGACAAATTATTAGACTAAAACGCTGTTTCTTGGAAACATAATATAATTCGTCATATCAACAATCAGCATAATTCACAGAGTCTCTATTGTTGTAAATATGATTGTTTACATCTTCTGCTATATTTTTACAATGGTTAAGTATATTTTTTCTGGCTATGTTGGTACTACTGGTGTTTTAATTATATAGGCTACTGCAGAAGATATTCTCCCATGTCCTGCAAGAAGACCGGACATGAACGAAATTGAAAATCTGTGATGTATACTGAAGAAGAAGAAGAAGAAGAAGAAGAAAGTGAACAAAAAGAGGCTTACAACAAAACATGGACTCATATAAGCACTGTCTGATATCTGGCTAAATGATGCTGATATTCAAAGAAAGTGTCAAACTTTTGTTTCCGGCATCCCTGACAAAATCAACGTGTTAATAAAGAATAAGGGAATGTTCACAAAATATTAGTAACAACAAGACTCAATTTTCTGTTCAGTATACTTTGCAAATTACATTTCTGTTCATTATTTCTACCGATAAGTAGAGCTTTGTTGCACATATAATTAATTTAGTCTAATAATTTGTTCACGTCTGTACTAACGTAAAGAGGAATAACAACAAAATAATATTTGCATTTCGTTCCGTCTAATTATTTATCTTAATATTGATAATAAGTCAACACATCATGACTTAATTATACAAACTAATAGCGGAGCCCCGGTGGGGGGACGATAGTTTTAGCCATAAATGGCGTCATCAGGTACCATGCTAAGTGGTAAACACTAATTGAACATCTTTAGTATATCTCAAGATCTTGATTTGATATGAAACTTGGATTTAGCTTTCACGGTGTAGTAAAATACCTAAGTTACATTAAAATATATAACAAACACACGATATGAGTCACTAGTACATCATTAATACAAAAATATAACAGCTAGAAACTTACATCAGCAATGTAGAAAAAATTCTTCTTGCTCTGGCACAATCCAAACACCACTTAGAAACGACACAACTACACAAATTGAAGGCTCTCTAAACTCCTAATCTAATACGTAGACGGGCTTACATATCGATGGTCCAGAACCAGACTGTTCCAAGTCCATTTCACTATTTATTTTTTCAGGAGAGCTATTTTAAGCTCCTGACATTCAGAGCTTCATGAAACAATTTGAAATAACTTCATAGCAACCTTATATTTACAATTTTCTATGATTCATATAGCCTATGCAAGACAAGAACTACTGGAACACAATGAAACACAGATTTCTTTCTTATAAAAAGTTGGACTTTGAACAGTCTGGTTCTCAGCCATCGATATGTCAGCACCAAACAGAAAGTTATTTCAATTTTTTCACTTTGCCCACCCTTTCACTTTCCCCTCTCTCCCCTACTACGCATCCTCCTAAAAAATAAAAAAAAAATAATAATAATAACATGGATATAATTTTAGTATAATCGTATGTAATATACGTCGCCTCCAGTGGTCTAGGGGTAAACTGCTCTCCTCTAGGCCCAAGGGTTGCGGGTTCAAACCCGACTACGGCCGATAAAAATCCGAAACGCAAGTCTTCCGGAAGAAACTTTTAAGTCTGGTGTTCCGTGTCGGAGTTTTCCGGCACGTTAAAGACCTCCAAGCCTAAATTAGAGCCTCTGGACAAAATTTATTTTCTTTCGCGTCCTATTAATACCTTAGTTGCAAACTAGGTGGCGTTTGAGACGATGAGCTTACCACTTGTCCCTCTGCCCCCTGTCGGCAAGTAAGTGTAACTAAATTTCATGGAAAACTTCACTAGGCGGCACCTATGTCCCGATTTCGGAACAATGGGGTTCAGTAAGTATGTGATACACCATTTTAAGGAAAAATCAAAGTATGAATTTGAGTAATAAAAATAATACATAATTTTTCGCGCCCAAAATCCGTTCTTTTTCAAAGTGAAGATTGAAATGAAAACTTTTACACTGTTTCTCAGAAAATCGAAAAATTAAAATGGATACAATTTTATTACATTCACATTGACATTCGCCTTACGGTTCAGAAAAACCTCGGAAAAAATCTAACCAAGCCATCATTCCATGTGGGTTTCCAACCTGCTCCCGAGTGCAACTCCCGCTCGGCGGCAGGCGCCTCAGCCAACTAAGCTACGCCGCCCGGTGCCTTTGTTGTTATTACCTTTTTAAGTGTAACCGCTTTTTAAATTTCAGCCTTCTGGGGTTAGTAGCTGTCATAACACAGAGATGTTTATCAGAATAAAAACCATTTGGTTACGAAATTACACAAGTAATCTTTTAAATTACATTCCTACAGCATGTACAATGGTTACAGTTTCCATAATCCCATCTTTCTAAAGATTTGCATCTTCAAGTACAAGAAGCAAATGTCTGGAAATTTCTCATACTGATTTTCTTGTTATCTGAGCCTCCAACAAGACTTGCTTCCTCACAAAGCATACTCCCACAACGAACACACGTAGCGGAGGAAAACGGATTCCGATAGCCACGCCCTCTGCATCACAATGATCAGATTTCAACATCGTATGTCTTTCTAACAATTGAGATGTTTTCTCTCTCTCTCTCTCTCTCTCTCTCTCTCTCTCTGTACCATCGCGCCATCTTCCGTGACGTTGCCAGGGTGACACGATAACATAGGAAGCTGCGTTAAATGCAAAGGACAGAACATGTATGCAGAATGCGGTTAAATGTTGCGATGTGTTATTTTGAGGTTAAGGGTGGAGCTAAAGCAAATGTCTCAGTCACGAAATCTCTTGTAACATTCTCTGGAGTAATGTAGTGGAATAATCACATCGCGAAAAATAAAACAAACGTTTCAACTTTAGTCAGAAATACAGGCTACGAAATGTAGGGGAAAACTGGCAGGATTTCTTTCCGCTCCCATCTGTAACCATAAGTTGTTTATATCATAGGCAAGATGGGTAATATTACACCATGCCGTTCCTTTTTTTTTTTTCTAAATGACTCACTCACACTGTAACCATGTAGATTGTAGGCCTAGCTTGTAGGACTATGTATGTATACTTGAAGATAGCAATAAATCATTTATTTTATTGTATTTAAGACAATCATTTCTTTATTGGTTCTATATTAATATTTTGTAATTGATTTTCCTATTATTTGCTGGTAATTCGATTTTTTATTAATATAAGATATTATATATACATATTTATATATATAAATTTATTATTTAAATAAATGTAACACCGCAATTACGAGATCGTAAAAAGTACATTCGCCAGGTGCCGGTAACAGAAAGAAAACACAATTTCATTGGAAAAATTTATTGGAACAGACACAGCAATTGTTGAGCTGTTTTTCAACATATTCCCCACCTGAACTGAGACATTTGTCATATCATTGGATCGACAGAGAGGTGCAGACGGCTATCAAACGCTGGTTTCGATACCAGGCGGGTGACTTCTACGACACAAGGCTACAAAAATTGAACCCATGGTATGACAAATGCCTCAATTTCCAGTGGGGGGATATGTTCACAAGTAGCGCAACAATTGTATTCGTTTCATGTAATTGTGTTTTTTTTCTGTAAACGGCTCAGGGAAAATCATTTTTGCAGCCTCGTAATTGCAGTCGAGTGGCCAAGATTTGTATAAGTACTCCTTTTGACAGTATTAGAATGGTGGAAGAAAAAAAAATACTTTTTCATCTGCCCCCATCAGAATGTTTCCTTGTAAGAGGAAGGCAGAAAGTATAAAAAGATTTGACATTGCTGGGTTTGCATTGAAAGGCCAACCCTTGTGCAGAAAACTATGAATATATATATATATATATATATATATATATATATATATATATATATATATAATTTTCCAGAATGCTAAAAATGGTATTTAACTGCTAATTCACATAATATTCAACTTCGATAATCTATTTCTATATTTGTATTTTACATTGCCTGAAGTTCAGTAACGTCATAAGGAATGTGTGCAGTATACAACACTTTCGGCAATGAGCTTATGAGACTTGCCACTACATCCATAGAGCGTAGTCTTGTTCTTCTTATCGGAATTCTAATATATTTGTGCTGCAGATATAGAGCAAATGTTTTTTGTACGCTAGTACTAACTATTGAATACATCTCGCTTATCGCGATTACGTCATAATCAGGACTACAGAGTCCAGCTCGCTACTAAACGCGGCCCTACTATAGCTGTCTGCAGAGTATAGCTCAACACATAACTTACATACATACATACATACATACATACATACATACATACACACATACATACATACACACATACACACATACATACGGCTCTTTCTTTTCGTAGTACAGATGTAAGAAATCAACAAACTCAGGTCTTTTTGCCTTGGTGAACTATACCTCTCACCTGTCTTTTTGGCTACAATGTTGCAAGCTGGTCGCATCAGTCAGAAGCTTCAAATTAGTGATTTTTAAAATTAAATTTACACGAAAACCGTTCACGCTATAGAAATAAGCCAAACGGATAAAATAATGATTTTTATTAGATTTTCCATCGATATGGACAAAAATTACGATCCTACTCGCAGTAGTTACCGAATAAGAGGATGCTATATATATATATATATATATATATATATATATATATATGGGAAAATACATTTTTTGTGAGAAAGTTCTGGCTTTCCACCAAATTTGGTATTAGATTTTCTTGTTACATACAACATGAGCTATTCGCTCTGGAAACCTGCAGGGTTATTTTACTTCCACTCTGTATAGATTCGATCCCATGCATTTTCGTCCGACATTTCATAAATATTCCTGTGATGATGATGATGATGATGATGATGACGACGACTGCGACAAAGACAACTACTATCGCTGCTACCAAAATCCCAGAGCCAGAGCACTTTTTTGTTTAGAATTACACCACTGAGTAAGAGTAAGGTGAAGGAATACAAAATAACACTAAGAGTAATACTATTGAGAACCTTAAATGTCCTTCGATCTTCACTAGACTTGTCCTTTTCGAAAGAAAGCGCTTCGGAAATGGCAGCTGCGTTATAACGTAATGACATTGGACGAGGAGAAAGTATTCATACGCATAAATCCTGGTTTCCAAGCGACAGCATCCGCAGCGAAAAAGTGAAGAAAGAGAAGTGCGCAAGATGAAGACAGATAAGAAGGGCAAGACGAGTTAAGGGTGATGAACGCTTTGCAATAGAGCTGGGGAGGGAAAAAGTGTAAAAGGAAGAGGGAGTGAAATGGTGGATATGGCAACAGAGGAAGTAATCCAGGGAGAGCAGCACTTGGGTCGCTATAAAGGGACTCAGCCTCCTGCGAACAGCTCAGCATAACGTAATGGCGCTTTATTCCACACGCAGTTCCTACCACATTTTCCTTCACACCCTTCTTCATGATGACTCCAAGGATGCTAAAACTTGTGGTTATGATGATGATGATTAGGGATCGGATTTTTAGGGTTTTAAAAGTCCATTTTAGGTTATTGGAATACGTTAAATAGTTTTTTTAGGGTATTTGTCCAAACTGTGAAAGTTGTCGCAAAAATTGCCTGCTTGTTAAAAATGTACTCTTACAGTCAATTTTAAATAACAAAACTTTTCCCTCGGTGTTAAAGATAGAATCATTTCGGCGGTAAAGATGGAAACACTGCCAATCCATTGTCGTAATAAATGTGATTTCATTTGTTTTGGCATAGCTTAACAAAACACGAAATATAACAATTCAACGGTAATACCAGAAGCATCAGAATAAGACAGACCGCACAGAGATCTCAGAAAAGTTCACAGCTCGTACCCGCACAGGCAACATGCTCGAAACTTCACGAATTTCAACAATGCGATTTTTTTCCGAGGTCATTCACCTCAAGAGAAAATTCAGCCACTTCTTACTCTTCTACTTGCATATCATATCTGCAATCGTGGAAATTCCAAGATGCATGCAGTCCCAATTATTGCCCTTGAAGTGATGAAGCTTCTGAAGGACGGCCCGCTGTACAAAGAAAGGTCGGAATCCCCTGTTAACCATTTTATACAAAACAACAAAAGACTGAAGGGATAAAGACCGCAGATTGAGCCACTTTCTCCAGTGCAAAAGAGGATAGCAATTATAAGATGAATTGAAGTGTTTAAATATATTTATATGAAAGGAAGTAAATATAGAAGAATACATATTAATTATGATTTTGGTTTTTTTAGTTCTTAAGATTAATTTATGTTTTCTTAGTTTCAACAGAATTTACATATATAGTACATCCGCTCAAATGAGAGCCACTTGCACCTACCTTGAGCGGGAGGCGTCAGGTGTTTGAATCTTGACGCACGCGGCTGGTTGTTGGTACGCCAGCGCTGTTGACAGATCTAAGTCGGTGCTCCGAGAACAAGTTCATATAGGCCTAGTATTCAGTTTCAGACGAGCATGGAAGTATAATACAGTTAGCTGAGAACAAGGCAGAAGACCGTAAATGTATATTGTGGCTTTTGTGTTCCATACATTATGATTGTATTTATAATGTGGCGTTTTTGGAAAACGGATAATAACAATAGTCGTATACGTAAATCCACACAGTCGCCATTAGGACACGGTAAAATTGTACAAGAGCAAACAGTGTTAATTATTATTAGTATTTACATGTATTTTAAAGACGATGCTGGTAAGTGCCGGACACCATTGAAAAATACCAGTGCCGCTACAGAATTAACTCGCGCAACAAAAAAACATAGCCGTCATAGAAAAAGATGTATGTAATTGACGAACTATCATCAAAATATGGCCATGTTGTACTACGACTGCCCCCCCTTGCCATTGTTGTCTCAATGCCATAGAATTCGTTTGTTCGGAACTGAAGGGAAATGTCCTGCCAGAAAATACATTGGGAAATAAATCTGTTCAAGAAGTATGTGCTTTAATAGCAAATGTGATGGATGACATTAATAATAAAAAGCATCATCGAATATGTAAAGACAAAAGAAAGTGATTATCGCTCCTTAGAAGCTAGTTTGGAATCTTGAGTAATTGATTTAAATAGTGACCCAACGGACTCTGAATAGGTGTTCGTGTTTTAGTTCTGTATTAAAAGACGCACACGAAGGTTCACTTTAGTCTTCACAAGGAAGAGATAGCAACGCAGTATTGTTTACATGGAACCTGCTCGGAGTCGCGTGCCTACTTGCTCCCTGCAGTAAGTGTGTCCAATCGCACGTTCCAAGTGGCTCTCATTTGAGCGGACGTACTATAATATGACTCTTATGACAGTGATTCGGAAAATTATATGAGAAATTATGAGTTTAGAAGGAAAAAAAAATAGGTAAACACCTATAAATCCGGCCCCTAATGATGACGATTATAGCGATGACGTTATAGTGATGATGGCAGTAATAGTAACTGTTCTAATGGCATAATCTATTTTTATTCAAAAGGAAACTTCCCGCCGTTGATTCTAAAAATGTTAGGGCGAAACTTGTAAATCAGTAACGGGAGGGATTGGGGGTGTATTACTTACTACCATATACCTGTAGACTGGATGTTCTTACAACATATTAACGTTCTTTGTTATCTTCTTCAGACTTGGCCTGTTTGTAATCTAGACACGTTCAATTTTTAAATACGTTATTCACAATTAATTTTCATTGAAGATGGTAGATATTGTGATTGATGTCCTGGTATTGGTGTGTTTTTTTCAATTGAATTTATTATTCATTATTATTATTATTATTATTATTATTATTAATATACAAACAATTTAGCACTCTCCTGAAATACAGTGATCTCGTTCTCAGGGGAGTATTAAATTACTTACAAATGGCTTTAAAGAACCCGAAGGTTCATTGCCGCCCTCATATAAGACAGTCATCGGTCCCTATCTTGAGCAAGATTAATCTAGTCCCTAGCATCATATTCCATCTCTCTCAAACCCATTTTAATATTATATTCCCATCTACGACTCGGCTGCCCCATAGGTCTTTTTGTTTCAGGTCTTCCAAATAACACTTTATATGCATTTCTCGATTCAACCATATGCGCTACATGCCCTGTCCATCTCAAACGCCTGGATTTAATGTTCGTAATTATGTCGACCTGGGTAGCGCAGTCGGTATAGCGCTGGCCTTCTATACTCGAGGTTGCGGGTTCGAGCCCAGCCCAGATCGATGGCATTTGTGTTTAAATGCGACAGGCTTATGTCAGATTTACTGGCATGTCAAAGAACTCCTGCGGGACAAAATTCCGGCACACCGGCGACGCTGATATAACCTCTGCAGTTGCGAGCGTCGTTAAATAAACCATAATTATTTTAAAGAATACAATGCGTGCGGTTCTGCAATGTGTAACTTTTTCTATTCTCTTAGAACTTCATCTCTCTTAGTTTGCCAGAATATTTTCCTAAGCACCTTATTCTTGAACACACTTAACCTCTGTTCCTCTCTCAAAAAGTTTCAAAACCATACAGAACAACAGGTAATATAACTGTTTTATAAATTCTAACTTTCAGTTCATTTGAGAGGAGACTGGATGACAAAAGCATCTCATCCGAATAATAGCAGGAATTTCCCATATTTAATCTGCGTTTAATTCTCTCTCGAGTGTCATTTATATTTTGCTAATGTTTCTTTACAATAAATAAATAAATAAGGTCTTAAAAAGTGAATATAAGTTACATTAATAATTTTAGTAATTACTTTTCATTTAATAGGTAATAGAGGACATCACACACAATCTGATATCAAGGATGTCGTGTGTCGTGTTTATATGTATTTCGAGAGCGAATATGACAATGAAAGGAATGGAAAACAATTTCCGTTAGTGATGTTCCGGAGAAAACACTTAAAGGGACTTGTGTGTCTTACATGAAAGAAAATGAACCAGGAAAAATCCTTAAAAGCCTTCCAAAAAACGTATTCGCGATTCTTCTGTTTCAATATGAACACATTTAATCAGGAATCGTAATGACGGACAATACTTTATTTAAGGAAGACTTTATACCCAGTTTATAAACAGCGGTGTTCGGGTGAGTGTGAGAAACTTTGAAGTGTGATAGGTGATGTCAAATGGAACTATTTTTACTTATTTATAAACTCATATTCTGCGATGCTCCAGTACAAAGCTTCATAACCTTGAAAACAGTTTCACCCATGACTTATTCAATTAGTTTTTTCTCGTTTGCAGGGTGGGATGCGTAGAACAAAAAAGTAACTCTTTTCATCTCTCAATTATTTACACTCAAATGCTTACATGTTTTCACATAAATATATTACACAAATTATAAGATTACATGTCAGTACATCTTTACACCATGTGTACGCACTACATCTTCTGTGGTTTAAAGACGGTTCTCAACATGGCGTCCACCCAGCTCGTTGCATAAGTTGCATCGTCTCATCACTGACTCTCGAACACGGTCAAGAACCCCTTAGCATTACGCAGTCGAAGATGGAGACAATTTTCAACAGGTTGCTGTAATTCCAGGCATTTAATACATAAAAGGGATGAGTCAAAACTGTCATGGGAAAAACTCTCAGTTTTCAACGGTATGTAGCTTCGCACTGGAGCGTCGCCGGATATGGGTTTATAAGCAAAAGGTGTTCCATTTGGCACCACCTATCACATCTCAAAGTTTGTCACACATTCACCCAAACACCCTGTATATTCTACGATTTTTGCACGAACTCGTGAAATATGAAACATTACAACTTAAAATGTCATGTTCCTCATTGCGAAAATAATTACAAAGCTATTGGATTCCAGTACAGCAGGGACGAGGACAATAAGAAATATTTACTTGAACGTTGCGACATTGCTGTCCGTCGCAACGAATTTTTAGGAACAGTGAGAAAATGAAGCAATTACGAGACCTATAATACAGTCTCATCCGTTTGGGTATGGATAATATTAATTCATTTTTTTAAAGCTATTATGATAGTACAAACATTTTCTTGCTGGATATATTATGATTAAAAGATAGGAATTTCCATATATGACAATCAACAAAGCATAATCTGAAAGGCAAATGAAAATCGTAGATGATTAAAATGGCTACTACAAATCAACAGCGGGCACAATGTGTTCTTTAGTATACTAAATTTGAGTGTTAAAATACTTCAAAAGAAATTTCGACGTGAGTATGGTATGCGTAATGTATCTAAACACGACTCCATAATGTTATGGTATCGGACATTTGTAGAAACATGCAGGAGATCGCAGGTGAAACCCAGTACGAGAAGCAGCTATCTCTTGGTTTGGCCCCCAAACTCTCCAGATCTAATAACTCTCCTGACTTCTTCGTGTTGAGTTTTGTTAGACATTGTCTATTTACAGAAACCCAGGAACATTGATGATCTGAGAATAAAAATTACTCAAGCTTTTCAACATATTACCCATCTATAGCCCTCAACAATACAAATGTTCTTCCACAAGTAATTCAATTCTTTAAAGAAATTTCCTTGTACAATATGATTTAATTGTAAAATGTATACTATTTCTATACTCTGTTCATTATATTTTTGTTTATTTATTTTTTTACCTACAGATACATTGTAATATATTGTGTACTTTGTTTGTAATCTTCATTGCTTGTCTTGTATTGTTCTGTATATAAATATTGTGGTCGCAAAAAGATCCAGCAGTTATGCGACCTAAAATAAATCTTAAAAAAAAAATCATCCCTCTTATGTTACAACGGACCAAGGCTGAATTGCATCACCGTTATGAATTGTGCAATGGGGGTCATGTTGAGCTCTGAGGAATCTCCCATCTTTCAGTGTTGTATGCACAAAGTTTCAACAAACAAAGTTCAGTAGTAAAAGTTTTAAGGTGCTTTTATTTTATTCATACGCAAACGGATCACCCTGTATTTTCAGATGCAATTATTTTTAATGTAACTCTGTTTTTCTTACTCAGTTCTGAAACTTTCTATACGGCAAGCACGCTTCGAAGTGGTGGTGAACAGACCGTTTGAAATTTCAGCGGGAAGCTTCCCTCTGTAGGAAAAACAGAGTATAGTTACATGTAATGCATATATATATATATATATATATATATATATATATATAAAAGTTGTTCGTGACTACAGTGATAATTGTGTTGGTTATGATTCGAAGAGTAGAAATAATCACGAAAATAATGACAATAATAATAAATGTGATAGACGTACTGATTGTAACATTCTTGATACCGCCTACACGTGGTAGCAATCCAAACATATTCTCATCTGTTTACACAAGCGGTCATCAGCACAGTGCACCCTCGGGCCAGCGTCTCTTACCCGCGAATAATACATTTAGGCAGGGCAGATCATATTAGGAAGTTTAAATGTAGAAAACAAATAACGGACATGGCAAAATTTTCCTTTGTTAACCGCACAATAGTAGACTGGAACAGCTTACCTGCGGCAATCTTTCAGGGTGGTCCTCTCAAAATCAATACATATAAGGAAAGGTTGAGAAGATTAGACTGAAAATGTAATTGTAGGCGCAGTGTAATTATCTAAGTTGTGTCATGTAATTAAGTTGATATGTAATTAATTAAGATGATATGTAATTTAGTTGATATGTAAATAAATTAAGGTGATATGTAATTAATTAAGATGGTACGTAAGTAAGTTGATTTGTAATTAATTAATATGATATGTAATTACTTAAATTGGTAATAGTTGGGTGAAATAGAGGTACTTATAAGTTAGGTTAACTTTTGCTCATTGTTTGGCGTTATTATAGAATTGCATCTATTTATTTAGCCTATAGTTAGAAATAAATTTAGGTTTATTTTATTTTACTTTATTTTTTTTCTTTTATTACTGTAATAATTGTATAATTGTAATGATATTGTTGTATATTATATAACACTGTCACCGGGTGTATACCCAATTGTAGTGTTAATAAATAAATGCATACATACATACATACATGCATGCAACCGTGGCTGATGGCGGGTAAGCTTTCTTTCTCTCTCTCTCTCTCTCTCTCTCTCTCTCTCCCCTTTCTGCACAATGGTGCATATTGCGATACACTTCTTATCCTTTACCTATTTCCGCGAGTGCTGACGACTACTGGTTTAGACGAAGGTGACTTGAAAAAGATATCATGTAAATATCACCGAGAAACAGAAAAATTTGTTTGCCTAATCGATATAAAATTCATTCGAAACTGTCGTGTCGTTATGTTACGTTGACAACACATTGAACGCTCCGGCGTGGTCCGCAGTGGTGGCGTGACCTACCCAAGAGACAACGACGGAATGCGTTCGTTTCAAGGTACAGCAGGAGACCAAACTTCTACCGCATAAAGGATTCAATGCTCCGCATGCCTGTTAAAATGCACCTTCAAAGTGAAAATTATTAATTCAAAATCTCATGTTTAACAGGCGGCCTTGAGACGTGCAACATTAAACAGAGGGTTGTGGCGATGAGAATTAATGACTGGGGCTGTATATTAACCACCGCACACTTAACTTAATTAAGCTGTAAATCCAAGTCCTGTTCTCTCTCCGTAGTACATTTCTTCCAAGATTCTGTTTCATCTTAAATAACGCTTTCTGCATGTACAGTATCTTCTCTGTTTCCACTTCCATTATGCTAATTGAAGGGGGCGTGATGTTATCCAGATGAATACAGCGTCTGTTTTCAATGCTAAAGATCTGGGTTCGAGGTTTTCTAAGACGAGTAAATTTTTGTGAATTGCGTGCAAAGCACAGTCGTCGGTTCAAATCCCGATTATACAGACAAGAAGAAAATTACTACACTAAATATATTATTTTTTCAATTAGGCTATTTTTCTTAGTTTATAATTCTGTAGTTTTATAAATGAGCACAATTTTCACAAGGCTGATGCCATTACTATTACAATTACTTTTACTGATTAACCTCCTGCCACAGATAAGAGACTGGTTTCCTGATAATGACCGCATATTCATGTAATATGGTTCTTCATGGCAAAGTGTGAATAAATTTTCCAAATTTCTTAAGGATTCCTAAACGAAAGCAATAATAATTGACCAGACAATTGTTCTGATATAAACCCATTCTATAAGCTCTGGCTTTTTGTTAAGAAGAGATAAAGATATTGAACATTTCCACTAAAGTAGGGCTCATAGAATCGTTAGACAGAGACCCTGAAATTCAGAATCTCGCAGAATCCTTATGTTACACAGCATGCCAGACTTCAAATGCTAACAAAGGCAAAAGAGATGTATCCATGGCGCTACAGCCCATGAAGGGTCAAGAACGACCAGCCGGCTGCTTGCCTCACGTCCACATGCCAAAGTAGAGGTGGATGATCATCCAACCAGTATGGGGAGGTATCGTGTGGTTAGCATGATGATAGCTGGTTATAGCTGGTTTACGACCCCGGATTTTCGCTACCTATTGTAGCTCCTCAAGTGCATCACGATGGGTGGGCACCGGTCCCATACACTGGCCGAAATTTCATGAGAAAATTTCTTCCCCCATGAGGACTCGAACCAGCGCGCATTCCGTAACGCGAGTCCTAGGCAGGATGCCTTAGACCGCGACGCCACGGCACGGGACAAGAGAGATGTTACCAATGTTACTAAATCGTGCATTATATAAATGTATTCTATTAAACATTATTCACATTATTATATTTAGTCTAAGTCCGCAGAATTAGCTCTGTGGTAGCATGTCTGCCTCCAGACTAGCCGGACCGTGTTCGATCCTCAGCGGGGATAAAAAATTTTCATGTAAAATTTCTACCTCGGGACTAGAAGAGATGGCGGTGCACAACTTCCAATTACTAGATTGTGCATCAATATGCCTGGGTTAAATCCCAAATCTCTCGGAACTAGAGATAGTGATTCGTCCGTCGGACGGGAACGTTAAGCCTGGCGGCCTCCTTGCTGCTATTCGACAGGAGTAGGCTACGTGGCGGCACCGGGTTTTCCTTTCTACCTTCCTCATCTTCATCATCACCACTCATTCCATACATACACGAACATAGACACTTACCCTAGAACAAGACATAACACTCCACAGATACACATCATGTACAGCGTCGCCCGCCGAAGTGGTGTACAACTAGAAAATGGGTCACAGTCCTGCCATCTATCCTTAATATGCGGAACCCGAATCATGTGAAGTGGGTAGGTATTGGATACATGCATGCATACATACCATACATACATACATACATACATACATACATACATACATACATACATACATACATACATACATACATACATACATACATACATACATACATACATACATACATACATACATCTTTAGTCTAATATTCAGTTACAACATAATAAATTACAAAGAAACCATGTACCAAAGTATCTTGGAATTTTAAAAAGGCTAATTGGCCTAATTCTGGCACTGACACCAGCAAAAGGTTACCTAGCAACTAGTGATCCATGACGTCATCGCCGCCTTCACGACAATTTTATACAACGTATCCGTAAGAAAAAGCTTCAAAACAAAAACAAAATAACATTGTTTTAGAAACGGTTACTTAGCAATCATGAAATATGTATTACGTCATATCCAGTAGACCTACTCATGTTTTTTACTTGGTTATTTAACGATGCTGTATCAACTACCAGGTTATTTAGCGTAGATGGAATTGGTGATAGCGAGATAGTATTTGGAGAGATGAGGCCGAGGGTTCGTCATAGAGTACCTGACATTTGCCTTACGGTTGGAGAAAATGTCTGAAAAAACCCAACCAAGTAATCAGCCCAAGCGCCCTACTCATGTTTTTACTATGTCATAACATTATATTTTATAAATGTATAATAGTTTTTTCTTTTTTCATATTTTAATGCTACAATAGCATAAAAGGTTGCATGTAGCACGTGTATAATCTTCATTATATACACTCGTGAAAATTACCAAGATTATACACTAATTAGATAAATTACAACTGTACTGTAAATTATCATAATGTGCAGTCTCATTAAAATGTAGCCAATCTTCGTGTATATCTACGTCAAAATCTTGTCGATTCCCTAACTTCCATTTTGCAAACTAAAGTTGGTAACTTGTAATCGGTATGGGGAAGATGAATCAAACCCAGATCAATTGAATTTGTAACGAAAAACTCTACTACTCAAACTATTATGTAGGACGCAAAACTAAACTGTTATTAATTTTTCCTAAGCTATAGAGTGGACGCAAAATTACACCCTTATTAAATTTCTTCTAACTGTTGAATAGTTTTCGTATGCTTTCACAGCATATAGAGCTGCTAAGTTTTCAAAGAAATTCAGTTAAAAATAATCTATCTCTGTGTATTTTACATTTCTGTTGACTACAAATTTGCCCTTAGTTCTACTGACCTTAACATTTAAGCCAATGAATTATTCGAATGGCGAGCGTCGAAATAGTCTGTCCGACGGATCGAAATACTCATACTTAGTAAATTAATCCGTTGTTACGACTGACCTCGTATTCTCTGTAATTGACCAAGACACGAGTCTATAATTTTAACGGAGGATTAGGGTAAAAAATTCTGTTTGTCCTCGCATGCATCCCCCAATGTACCGTACACAGCATTTAAAAATGATATTTATAAACCGTATAAAGTAAATTGACTTTCAAACTCCACCGACCATAGCAATGGACACGAGCATAGTACATTCAAAGAGGATATTTCCTGTAATTTGTTTCTTTTTAAGGGCAGTAAAGAAGTTAAATTTATCTAACTGGAGAGGAATGTTTCGAAAATTGATTGAGGTGGAAAGTGGATGGGTGTGAAAAGGATATCCTACTCGTTGGGGTCTTTACAAACAGCTATTCTACCTCAGTTAATGACGTTTATTTAAATAGGGTTCGTAATCTAGACGATAAACGACAGCTGGCACTTGAATTACAAATCTCAGAAGATTCTCTCACACTAAATGCAGAAGCAAGATATTTCGAGATGAAGATCGTTTGAAGAATGGAGTCAACTTCCACATAAAAGACGAGAACTCTCGCTTTATAAATAATGCCCGAAAGTTAACTCTTGGCTAACGCAAAAAGATCTCTCATCAGAATTTAAAAACCTCATCAAAATATATTGTAATACATAAGGAGTGAGCTCTATTCCAGGCAGATACAATATCTCCCGTTGCCGCCTTGAAGGCTGTAACGAAATGGAAACTCTCTCTCATGTAATAGGATTCTGTCGGAAAGGCGAGCTGATGCGTAACAACAGGCACAACAGATTGAGAATATCAATAGCCATTAATGTCAGTAATCAAGACTGGAAGATTTTTCCGAAGATGGTTCCAACAGAAACACATATTATTGCTGTTAATAGACACCATAAAGCGGCGATTTTGGATGTAACTGTACGCTTCCAAAAAGCTAATCAACAGGCCGCACAAGCTGATCTTGAAAAGAAAGATATTTACGAACTCTGCCTTCTCTATTTGAGTATTAAATAGTCTATTCCTCTTGGAAACTGGATTGTCAATGGTATATTATTTAGTGCAAGAAAATTTCTGCCAGAATTCTCATATAAATCCTTATAATTGTTCGTTTAAATTTTGCAACTATTAATAAAAATTCCATTCAAATTTCCTATCACTACATCAGCCATTCCGGGAAAACTGGGAATTCCAATGAAAAAGTTTTTTTTTTCCTTCAGAAATATACGTTTTTTATTATTATTGTAAAACATAGATAAGTTTCTCAATTTAAATATTCTAATGTTTTATTTTCAAAAGGAAAATATTCCATAAGTTTTATCGGCATTGAATCTAAGTGGTCTTGGCTAGGTAATAGGTACTCTTTTGTTTCCCTAAAGTTTTCAGCACTCAGATCGGCTGTTAATGAATGTTTTTCAAGCAGCCATTGTTGAAAATATTTTGAAAGTCTCCACTGTTTATTCCAGAGCTACAGGATCAAGGAACTTTTTACTCTATACTGTATTCTTCCTGCCGTTTATTTTCAGTATTCTCCAATTGAATATTTTGACTTGGAAATGTTACAAATGTTTTGAAACTAGAAAAATTAAGGACGTTAACTCTTCTGTAACATTCGTGACAAAATGTGCGTAACATCCGTTATATGGAAGAAACAGCTATAACATATTTACCGATCATGTGTTTGTGAACTAATTGGATGCCATGAGATTTACAAGCTTTCACAAGGACACTATGAGAATGAATGTCGTTTTGCTTGAGGCAGAGACCTGAGTTTGACACTTTTTGTTAACAAGGTTTGAAGTGAGTTCACAAATCTTGTAACATCCGTGACGGAACCTTTTCTTTATTTTCTGCAATAATAATAAATTTTATTCAGTAATTTTTTCCTGTAACATGATACTGATCTTCTAAATTGATTGTAGTAATAAAACTTGACTAAAGTGATTTCATTTTCAATATATAGTTTGGAAATAGTACAAATATAAAATCCGTGACAACTTGAATGGCTGATATATATATTTTAATTGAAATTAAAATTGTTAAAAATTCAATATTACACATATATTCACTAGCCCATCGTTTCCCAAACTATGTTCGCGAACTCCCTTGGGTTCGCCAAAATTTTTCCCTAATGACGAATTTTGAGGTTATTGTTTTTGTTCTTGTTGTTTTATTATTACAAGTTCGACCTGGAATATCGAACTGTAGCAATTGTAATTCTACATGGATTAGACATATTGTATTTAGTTATTTGAAATGAAGTGTGTGTTTAGATAGTTAAAGGAGTTAGCTTCCTCAGTCTGTTTTAAGGAAAATTCTCTGAAATCATCTCTACTCAAACGCCATTTCTACTGATTTCCAATTGTAGAAAAATTACAAATCTTTATCATTAATTAGTTTTAAGGAGTTCCCAATGTTGGTGAATAAAGACATAACAGCCTTGTTGTTACGCTTTTCATCCCCATTTGTGTGGAGAAGTCTTTTTCTTCATATGTTTGTCTAAAAAAAGATCCAGAAATAGACTTTGTGAGAAAATGTGATCTGAGGTTTCTTTTAAATTCTTTAGTTTCCGATTTCAAAGTTCTGTGTCATCGAAAGTAAGCACGTCTTCTCATTGAATGCCAAATGAACAGGTGAATAACTATATAATGAAAACGTTTAGGTTAAGAGTGAAGTTTAAAAAATTGAAACTATCCTGGAACTTAAGCCTGCAGAACATTCTGTCACTACATAAAATAAAATAAAAAATTAATATAGTAATTCTCAGTGTATGGTTAAATTAAAATGTGTGAACTCTAATTTGACTTTAAAGTAAGGAAAATGCGCCATTGAATTATTAATTTACCTATTTAATTACGGTATGTTTTAAATGTAAAATAAATGTATAATTACTTGTACGATTGCCCAGTAGTTTCGATATTTTAAGCGTTGTAGCGTCAATTTTGGAAGGAATTGTAAGGTAGGTCACATTAATTCATTTAGTGTTCTTCCCAAGAGCAGGTCTTTCACTGCAAACCCAGATTTCTCCAGTCTTTCCTGTTTTCTGCCTTCCTCTTTGTGGTCTTGTGTGATCCATATATCTTAATATCGTCTATCATCTTATATCGTCTTCTCCCGTTCATCATTCCTTCCAGTGCATCCTTCAGTAGGCAGTTTCTTCTCAGCCAGTGACCTAACCAATTCCTTTTCCTCTACCTGATCAGTTTCAGATTCATTCTTTCTTCTCCCACTCTTTCCAACACAGCTTCATTTCTTATTCTGTCTGTCCACTTCACATGTTCCATTCTTCTCCATATGCACATTTCAAATGGTTCTATTAGCTTCTCTTCACTTCGTCGTAATGTCCATGTTTCTGCACCATATAATGCCACACTCCATACAAAGCACTTCACTAGTCTCTTCCATAGTTCTTTTTCCAGAAGTCCGCAGGAGATATTCCTTTTTGTATTAAAAGCTTCCTTGGCCATTGCTATCCTCCTTTTGACTTCTTGGCAGCAGTTCATGTTACTGCTTATAGTACACCTCAAGTATTTGAAGATGCCCACTTGTTCTACTGCCTCATTTAAAATTCGAAAGTTTATCTTCTGTATATTTACTGTAATTATAGCAACTTTAAGTTAATTTAAGGTTGTCAAACATTATTTATATCAGTAAGGAGTTCAGTTCTTTTTGAAAGTGGTTCGCGAGTCGAAAATTTTGAGAACCACTACACTAGAATTTTGGCTTTCTGGATCTTTTGGTCACCCCTGATATAGGGGCAGATGATTTGTTTTTAATAAATCTTACTACTTGCTTAGGATGTATTTTGACCATTGTTGTTGAAATACAGTACGCTAGTTAAACATCAGAAATTATAAATGAAAATTTTTGACATAAATACGTCTATGTCAAAGGGTGACTGTCAAAAAGTAATTTTAATAGAAGATGTGTTTACTTAAAATTATTCGTAGCCAATGTTCCTACTAAATTCTCGTATGTTTTTCAAAGAAACCTAAAAAGATAACTGAGATTTCTAAGATTAACTTCAGAAGAATAGAATTGGTTGGAACCTAGGCTTACTAATCAGACACGAAATCTTTCCTGACAAACATGCACTAATGCGAATGTTCGATAAGATGCATGCAGAGCCAGTTTAACTGCAACAAGTTTCGTGAATTATGCAATGCTCTTATATTTCACAACTATCCCCATATAAGACGCCTGAGGAGAGAAAGCGTCGCGCTTCACGGTGACGCTGTGCGTGCGCCGTGTCGGACGTGACCCGACGCATAAATCAGCCGTTACAGCGGCTCTGTTTCTTCAGCTGTTACATATGGAGGCTACTGCACCGCTAGTCTGGAGGCCAATATTAAGGCGAACACATCTCGGTGCAGTTTTCGAGAAGGGTCTACAGGCTGTTTCAAATACACTTCCATCAGACATAAAATTCTCTTAAATATTTCATGAACGTTTCTTAACATGGTATAGAAAAAGTGAGCGAGCAGAAGCAGGGTGTGAAATATTATGATAGCATTCACTTTCAGCAGACGAGAAACGGGAAAATGCCTTCCGGTTACGATATGAGGGCACATAACTGGAACAGATTAAACTTGAATTTAAAAAAATACTTTTAGCGCAGGTTCCTATAGAATGTAGGTACTAGTATGCACCTCCTATTCGTTCAGATCCTCCCGGAATTATATACTGTACATGACTGGTGGAAAATAGAGTAGCTGCTGCACCATCTCTCATTTTGAACGCAAGCACAATTTAATTTATAGACACATTGAAAAAAATATAAAAAAGAAGAAGAGCGAATAAAAATATTCGTAGCCGAAGAAGTAAGAGTGAGTGAAGAAGAAAATGGAAATATGAAAGAAGAAAAGAGAATGGGAAAAGGAAACAAGAATATATAATATAAAACAGGAAGGAGATAGAAAACATAAATGTAAATAAATAAGTAAAATCTGCTTAAGAAGAGAAAAACAACGGTAAAAAAACAAGAAAAATAAAAGGAGAAAAAGAAGAAACAGCAAAAAATAGAAAGGGGGGGGGAGAAATGCATCCTGTGGGAAAATAAAGAGGATAGAAAAGAAAGAGAAATAAATCAAAGAAAGTTAGTTTAGAGTACAAGCATAAGGAAAAATCTAGAGTGTAAAGGAGAAAATAAAGAACAAAATAATGGTGAAATGGAAAAATTAATATTGAAAAGTCATTATAATAAAAAAAAATAAAAACAGATAAATGGGAAGTAAGAAATACAGCAAGAGGGAATGAATAAAGAAGAGAAAAAGACAAGACTAAAAGACAAAGAGAGAAAGAGAAACTGGTGACAAAGAGAGAGAGAGAAAGCAACTGGAGATAAAGAGTGAAAGCAATTGCGGCAGAGAGAGAGAGAAACTGGGAACAAACAGAGAGAGAAACTGGGAACAAAGAGGAAGAGAAACTGGGGACAAAGAGCGACAGAGAGGAACTTAGGACAAAGAGAGAGGAATCTGGGGACAAAGAAAGAGAGAAACCTAGGGACAAAAAAAAGGGAGAAACCTGGGAACAAAGAGGGAGAAAAACTGAGGACAAAGAGAGAAAGAAATCTGGGGATAAAGAGAGAAAGAAATCTGGGGACAAAGAGAGAAAGAAATCTGGGGACAAAGAGAGAAAGAAATCTGGGGAGAAAGAAGAGAAACTAGGGACAAAGAGAGAGAGAAACTGGAACAAAGAGAGAAAATGTAGTCAGAAATAGAGACTAATAGAGATAAACTGGGAACTAAGAGTGAGAGGAACAGGGGACAAAGAGGGAGATAAAATGATAACAAGAGGCAAAAATAGAGGACAAAGATAGATAGTAACTGGGTAGAAAGACAGCTACTGAGGACAAAATTAGCAACTGGGGAAAAAGAAGAGACAGCAACTGGTAATAAAGAGAGACAAACTGGGAACAAAGTGAGACAGCAACTGGGAACAAAGCGGGACAATAACTGGGGACAAACCGGGACAAAGGGGGACACCAACTGGGGAAAAAAGAGAGACGGAAACTGGAGACAGAGACAGACAGCAACTAGAGACAGAGAGACAGCAACTGGAGACAGAGGGAGACAGCAACTGGAGACAGAGACAGCAACTGGGGACAAAGAGAGACAGTAACTGGGGATAGAGAGAGCAACTCGGGACAAAGCGGGGCAGCAACTGGGGGAAAAAGAGGGACAGCAACTGGGGGCAAAGAGAAACACCAACTGGGAAAAAAGAAAGGCAACAACTGGGAACAGAGAGACGGCAACTGAGAACAAAGAGAGGTAGCAGTTTGGGGCAAAGAGACAGTAACTGGGGACAAAGAGAGATTGATACAACTGCGACAAAGCGGGGCAGCAACTGGGGACAAAAGGGTATAGCAACTGGGAACAAAGAGGGAGAGTAATTGGGGGCAATGTGAGACAGCAACTGGGGAAACAGATAGGCAGCTACTGGGGACGGACGGACGGACAGACGGCAACTGGGGACAGAGAGACGGCAACTGAGGACAAAGAGAGAGACAGTAACTGGGGACAAAGAGAGAGAAAGACAGCAACTGGCGACAAAGCGGGACAGTAACGGGACAAAGAGAGACAGCAACTGGGAACGAAGAAAGATAGCAAAAGGGAGAAAGCGACTGGGGACAGAGGGAAATAAAACTGGGGACAGACGAAGAGAGCAATTGGGGACAGGGAAAGACAGAAACTGGGGAAAAGGGGATACAGCAATTGGGGACAAAGGGATACAGCAATTGGGGATAAAGGAAGACAGAAACTGGAGACAAAGGGATATAGTAACTGGAGACAAAGGGGTAAAGCAACTGGGAACAAAGAGAGACAGAAACTGGGGACAGCAATTGGGGACAAAGAGAGATAGAAACTGAGGAATAAGAGACCAACTGGGGGAAAGGTAAGATACCAAGTAGGGGAAAAGTATGTGGCGAACTAGGGAAAAAAATAAGAGGCTGATTGTGGAAAAAGAGGTGAACTGTGGAAAAAGAGAGGCCAACTGGGAAAAAGTAGAGTCCAACTGGGGACGAAGAAAGACATCAACTAGGGACAAAGAAAGAGATCAGTTGGGGTCGATGAAAGACAATAATTTGGAACGGAGAAAGAGAACAATTTCGAACGGAGAAAGAACTAAGAGTTAGAAAAGAATAAGTAATAAGATGGAATAAAATGAAAAGTCAGAACGGAAGAGAATTTGTATGTGAAAGAGAAACGAGAGTAATAATGTCCAATAGGGTAGAAAAGTGGGAGAAACGAAAACTGAAATAATAGGTAGAGTGGGAATAGTGTAAAAATAGAAAGGATAATGAAGAGAATGAATGAGGGATTAGGAAAATTGGAGAATAAAATGATTGAAAGAAATGAAAGGAATGTGTTCGAAGATGGTAAGGAAACGGAGGAAAGAAAATGAGTATAGGAAACTAAAATAGTAAATGAATATGGGAGAATGATAGAGAAAATGAGAAGAAATAAGGAGACAAAAAGTAGTAAGTTGAAGGGAAGAAATACAATTAAGAAAATAATAGACCTAAATTGATATTTTTATAACTTGCCGCTTTGCTAAAATTTACTATTACATTAATACAATATTTAGTTTGATTAAAAGTAAAAGCACGGCTTATCTACTGAATGAGGCATTTCAGTTGTCATGCATGGAAAACATTTCTTTCTTTAGATAAGCGAGTTTTGAGATGCACTCAAGACTTCGACTTATCTGACAAAACTAACAGACTCCGCTAGCGAAATGACAGCCTTGAGCTCAGCCAGCCATGAAATAGGAGCGGCAGGTTATGTTATGTTATTTCCAAAGCTACTTGCTGCTATTGTCCCCAGCACTCCAGACTTAAATTAGATTTCCTAGCAACACTGTCAAAAGAAAATCCTTTAAAACGCTATCACACAGAGTCGCAAGGCTGCAGGATCGATGCCAGTCGCCTTTGTTTTCAGTCTGAGGACACTCCAATTAGTGTCTCTCAAGAGCCGTCGAGGCGGGCCACTCTGTGAAGAGGGTTCGCAGGCGGAACATTCGTCTTTTCTCGTGGGCACAATGGCCGGCAATCGCATTAATGGAATTTGGTATGTAAATGTCCTCCAAAGAACGCGAGTTGGCTCTCAGGCAGGACCTGCAGGCAATTCAGATGTAATATTTGTGGCCTATTTCTGCAGAGAGAGTGGCGTAATATATGAATGAATGTAACGTATTAGTTTAATTATAGTAAGCTTATACCATTAATATTATCTTTAAGTATGTATTGATTATGTTGAAATCGACGACACCAGCCATTAAGTTAACCCCCTTCTAACTATTTTGGAAAAGAAAAATAATATGGGAAGATCACATTGTCTTTATTAATACCCGTTCGTCAAGAATAATTTATTTGTTAAGACCTTTAAAGTATTTGGTCACTAGGTGAATTATTTGTTAAGTAAAGGAGATAATAATTTCAGAGTACTAGCTCAAAATATTCAACTTTACGTTAATTTATGTCAGTAGTAGTTTGTTAATTTATGCTCGACCATGCCGAAATGTAGTAATTATACACCTGGTAGCAGACCTTTAATGTATGTCATTAAAGTACTCCTACTCATTAAAGGTCAGGTCTTTCAGCCAATGGCGACTCTGGTTACAACTGTTCAGCCAATGACAGGTCAGCTTTCTACCGTTATAAAACCGCAAGTATCGATTATTCTCGGACATGCAATCGAAAGAGAATAAGCGAAAAGTCACGGAGGCTGGAAATCCAATACTGTCGCAGAAGGTTATGTTCTGTTACTATAATAATTAGCGTTAATTGTAAATAATATTCAAATAAATTCAATTTGTCATCTCGTTTTTCAATGTCTAATTTAATTTTAATGTTATCTCTGTAGGTTCTTATGGCCTAGCAAGGTCAATGTGAACATCTGTTCCTCGGAAAAAATCAATACTTTCGCGTCTGCGCACATCTCACAACATACGGGACATTGGCCAAGGTCAGATACAAAGAAAATTAATAATATCAAGTTAGAAATATGGTCGAGCATAAAAAGTCGTATGAACCTCGCCTATAATGGTAATTAAGAAGCTCGTATGAAAATTATGAAACTCGCTTGTGCTCGTTTCATAAATATCCATACTCGCTTCTTAATTACCTTCATTATAGGCTTGTTGCATAATGTACTATTATCGACGTAGATGGGATGATAATATAAAAATGGATTTGAGGGAGGTGGGATATGATTGTAGAGACTGAATTAATCTTGCTCAGGATAGGGACCGATGGCGGGCTTATGTGAGAGCGACAATGAACCTCCGGGTTCCTTAAAAGCCGTAAGTGGTGGTGGTGGTGGTGGTGGTGGTAGTAGTGGTAGTGGTAGTGGTAGTGGTAGTAGTAAATGAGGCCTACATAGCGTTTGCTTCGGGTCACGGATGTCACTTTCTTTTACATAATATAAAAATTAGAATAAAATCATGCAATGATTCTTGAAGTGGATCTCTGTTGCGTGGTTTCTTTTTTATTTTAAATACGCATCCATTAATTCCTTATAAAAAAATTGTGCTTTATTTCCATCGTTCCCGGATAAATTGATTTACAGATACTTTCTTTCTTTAATAGGTTATTTTATGACGCTGCATCAACATCAAGTTATTTAGCGTCTGAATGAAATGAAGGTGATAATGCTGGTAAAATGACTCCGGGGCCCAGCACCGATAGATTTTATTTATTTTGGTAGGTTATTTTACGACGCTGTATCAACATCTAGGTTATTTAGCGTCTGAATGAAATGAAGGTGATAATGCAGGTGAAATGAATCCGGGGTCCAGCACCGATAGTTACCCAGCATTTGCTCATATTGGGTTGAGGGAAAGTCCCGGAAAAAACTTCAACCAGGTAACTTGCCCCGACCGGGAATCGAACCTGAACCACTTGGTTTCGCGACTAGACGCGCTAGCCGTTACTCCACAGGTGTGGACTATATAGATACTGTGTATGAAGAAAATTCAGGCAACAGTTAAGAGAAATCACAGCAGACAGACAGACAGACATCGTGCTCGTGGCCACATTTTCGGAGATGCTAAAAAAAAAATATTTTTGAGAGAATCTGAAGATAGATTTTTCGTAGCACGAGAAAGCACAAGTACAGGTAAAAAATTCTCAATATGTTACAGTCTATAAACAGTAATCATACAAGATATGTACAATTTACAAGGCACTCGATACTTTCATCGACAGCAGTTTGAGAACATTAATAACGTACTCAATTACGTTAGTACGTATTACCCAACTAATATTTCTCCAATATGAAATTAAAATTAATAGATTTTAACATGTTACGTCTATCTTCTACCTACATTAATACAAACAATAAGGAATTTGATGAAAAGGCAATTACGCTGACGTTATTTGACTTCGTTTGCCATGGAAATGCTTACGTAACATGCGATAAACTCAACAATGTGAAGGAGTCCATTCTTGTACACAAGAGTCAGCATATGCTGTATATACCGTACATGAAAGAGTTTAATATAATTCATGGGGGATTGTAATACTGTATATTAAAAAAAAGATGTTAAATAAAATGGAAATTTACCATAAAGTTCTATTAATGAGATTAAAAGTTTGTATTTGCTCTTCGTTTTATGTAAACAACAGTCCGCCCCTGCATTAGAACAGAGCATCTGTTTTGTACCGGTATGTCTGTATCCGCTTGAGCTGTACCGTGTGCTTGTAAACTCCCCCCTCCCCATCCAGCAACACTGCCAAACGCCTCATATTGTAGGCTTTAATAATTAGTTAAATATTGTAATTAGAAAAAAATTGTGAGGACATTTTTTCTTCCTTATGACATGAACAATGATCAGTTAAAATAATGGCACTTATACCCCTTATATCCTGAATACGGTACACTAGTTACTGTAAATGTTAATTGAAGGGTTCAGAGCCATAGTGGGCCAAGCGCCATTTATTAAAAACGGAGAAAGCAAGGATTAAAGTTAAGTGAATACCATAGTTTAATGAAGATTGACGTATCATTTAGTTTGAATGTCTATACTTTATATTACTTGCTATATGTTTCCATTGAATTATGGTAATAACTTCATTCTAACCTTTGTTTTCTACGGTTTTAGTACATGGCGCTTGGTCCACTATGGTTCTGAACCATTTAATTGTCTGTAGCTCAAGAACAGTTCTTTACTTGCACCCTAGTATTATATTACTGGAGGATTGATTGTTATTCACATCTTATTTCATTCCGTTTATTAGGCACGCTTAAGTCTTATAGCAAATTGAATTTATTTGTCCTAATTCCGTTACAGTAATACCTGTATTGCCAATACACGCAATGGTCGGGATTTCCTCATATACTGTATCACTTTTTATCATTTTACTACTGTGTCATCATAGTTCTTGACTATGGCGAGAAAGAGAGAGAGCCATAATTATATCGAAGTTTCTGGTCACGAACTAAGACGCCAGAGCCTGCATCTCTTCCGGGAAGTTAAGCCGCTCTTAACGTTAATTCGTGGAGTATTTCGCAAACAGAACAGACGTCTTCTGCTTAGTAGCTTTACCTGCTAATTGCCTTAAACTATCCAAGTACTTAACAAACGAGGAGGCATTCCAAGTCTGCATTCTGGCTTCATGCCTACATTAACACACTGCAATGCGAAATAGTGGCGACATTCAGAACACAATACACAGCTGACTCGTGTCTTTCGCAAAGCTTAGACCAGGCATGGGAGATATGTGCTCTTTGAATACTATCCTTCCTTTTCTCATTCCACAATTTTGTAGCCTATACTGTGTGTGTGTGTGTTTCGAACCTGAAACACACAGTTGTGTGTATAGCGTATAAGCTGAATGTGATGACGACCTACGAAGAACATTTCAATTCAAAGAAGGATGGAAAATGAGTTTTTTGTTGTTCTAACTGCTGCCGGAAAGTGAAAAGGAGAATAACAATGGCAAAGGAACCTTTTATTAGAAAAACGATCGTCTTATGCCGATGTCTGAAAAAGGAAATGAAGAAAAGACTAGTGAAGTGCTTTGTTTGGAGTGTACAATTGTATGGGGACAAGAAAATGGACATTACGAGGAAGTGAAAAGAAGCGACTGGAAGCATTTAAAATGTGGATATGGAGAAGAATGGAAAGTTTGAAATGGACAGACAGTGTAAGAAATGCTATGTTGGAAAGAGTGGGTGAAAAAAAAAGTATGATGCTGAAACTGATCAGGAAGAGGAAAAAGGAATTGAATGGGTCATTGGCTGAGAAGAAACTGCCCACTGAAAGACGCACTTTAAGGAATGGTGAACGAGAGAAAAGTTCGGGGCAGGAGAAGATATCAGATGATAGACGACATGAAGATTTATGGATCATATACGGAGACTAAGAGAAAGGCAGAAAATAGGAAAGGTTGGAGTATGCTGGGTTTGAAGTGAATATTCCCAGTCTTTGATCGGGTCAAAAACCCTGATAAAACTCATATTTAACCCTTGCGGTCAATTTCGATGAAGTCCTGAGGGCCTAATTAGTCAAGTCCACTCTCCTCATCTCTACGCTGGAGCCCCCCTGGGATCATTTAAGATGCGAAAAAGAGAGAGTTGTGTCCGGAAAGTGACGAGAAGCTACCGCATTTACTTTCACCAAGAAAATCTTCATTTGAAATGTGGATATGGAGAAGGATGGAGTGTGTGAAATGGACAGAATAAGAAACTTAGCTGTGTTGGAAAGAGTGGATGAAAAAATAATTATGCTGAAACTGATCAAAAAGAGGAAAAGGAATTGACTGGGTCACTGGTTGAGAAGAAACTGCCTTCTGAAGGATGCACTGGAAAGAGTGGTGAACGGGAGAAGAATTCGGGGTAGAAGAAGGTATCAGATGATAGACTATATTAATATATATGGATCATATGAGGAGACAAAGAGGACGGCAGAAAATAGAAATGACTGGAGAATGCTGGGCTTGCAGTGAAAGACCTATCCTTGGGCAGAACACTATGAATGAATGAATGAATCCTGGCCTTAGGCGTAAAACTATGAATGAATGAATATCCTAACGATAAAGCTGAATATCTGATCTGCTTAGTTGAATTGCGTTAAATAAAATAATATAAAACGGCAAGAAATAAAGTTATAGGAATTGGAGTCCTGCAAAACCGGTTGAAAACCGAACAAACTTACATAGCGCTATTGAACGCCTGGCTTTATAGGCAGTATGCGAAGTACATCTACTTGCGTACTGCCTCAGTATTCGGTTTAACTAGTATTCGAGTTGATTCGTTCTCTCTGTGGGTGGACGGCTCTGGCGTATAAAATGAAGATCACAGTGAACCATCCAGATATTATAGCTGCGGATCATCAAGAGGAACAAACAGCATGCAGCGTGAAACTACAGACGTTGTAAAGCGTAAATTGCAGAAAAAAAAGTTTTTTGGGATCCACAAATTACCAAGGTTGTAATTTTTGCTTACACTAGAAAACTGAATTATAATATTGCAATAATGACACACTTAAAAAACAGTAAACTCGATCAATAGTAAAACTAAAACAAAAATAACTTTATATCTTCTGGAACCTACTACAACCAATGCTTTTAGTATGTTTACTATGACTAGAGAATTAAACGTAATATAGGTTTTCCATTTATTTAAGTGAACCTTATCGCCCCGTACAATCTGCAGGGTTATTTCACTTCTACCCTTATATGAATAGCTACTGTTTTGGAGGAATGCATTTAGAGTTATAATTATTTAATTTTATGTTTTGTGATTAATCGTAATTCTATTTTGGATTTATTTACTTATTATATCTCACATTATACCTTATGCTCATTTCATTTTCTACATACTAAATCGATGGAAAGATCACCAAACAACTCTAGCCTCTCTAGCAACACTTGTGAAACGAATATTGGCCATTCCATGAATAAGGTTTCCACCGAGCGTAACTTTAGACTAGTAAAACAGATTTATTAATACACAAACACAAGAAGTCAACTCTGATCATGTAGTCTATGATAATAGGCCCTAATAATAATTGTGAACATCAAATAGTTGATATTAATACGTGTAGTTCTTTGAATGACACTTATTTTCTCTGAAGTAGATCTTTTCTATACAGAATGATTTGTTAATAAACCTTGCTATTATTTTGTTATTCGTAGTTTAGAAATGTGTAAATTATACTTATTTTGTACAGAACAACCATTGGAAGCCAAAGTAATCGTATTGTTGAAAATAACATTCCTGTTTATCTTTTTAAATTGATTTCTTAATAAATAATATTGCAACTGATTAGAATAATTAAAAAGCATGCAACTATTGTTTTAGAGGTAGGCCTATACATTTTTTTTAGTTTAAAGTACAAACGTCATAATGGACTTATGTACTTATTTCCTATTTTCTTTTATAATGAATTGTAATTATATTTTTCAATATGTTTACATTATATTTCACATTATATATTACGTCTATTTCCTTCGATGTCACTGTGTCCATTGTTCATTTATTTGTTACTAGTCAAATTACTGCAAGTTCGAAATACAAAAATAAGTGTATTAAAGTGTCAAATTATTTGTATTCCTATTTGAAGCAAACATATCTTTGTAATTAAACAAAATAAATATCCTTCAATATCATTACTCTGTTTGTATAGCCTACTGAAAAAATGTTAAAGAGTTATTGTATGATGAAATGTACCTGGTGTTATTTGGAGATTGTATTTTCTTCCTCACCATTTCTTTCTGTGTGAGATTTGTGTTCTAAATAATTCGCGATCTTACATGAACTTAAGTAATATCGATCATTGGGTTATACAAATCGAACAAGATTCAGTCAATATGTGACGAGAAAGAGTTACGACGTAGGCTAATCGAATGATGAAGTTATGACATATACTGTTTAACACTGGTATGGAAAAACGCCAGTTATATATCGTTTATTGGTAAGAAAAATATACATGGCTTGTGCACGTCTTGTTCTGTGAAAAACTGTAACATTCTTTAACATATCTATAAGCAACTTTCATTAGTAAAACTCTAAAAGTTTAAAATATAAACGATACTTATAAAGTTACTGCAAGTTCAGAATAACAAAGAAAATATATGTGTTATAGTGTCGAATGAACTGTAAGAATACTTGCAAACACTTTTTTTTCAATAAGACAACGTAAATTTCCTTGTTACTCCGGTTGTGTACTCGAAAAACGTTAGTTTCATGTAAATGCGCCTGATGTTCTGTCTACTCTGCAATACATCAGGCGTAATCGCTCGACAACCGAGTTATTCGGCCCGATGTTCATCATAGCCGGTTGAGCTCCGACCGGTCGAATCTAAAAAGGTTGTGTGCACAGTTTTGCAGGTCTCTAATAGGAATGGATACCCACTGAATGTCACGGAATTTTGCAGCAAGATTGCTGGCTACCCACCTCTGCGGTCTAGGGATCAGCATGCTGTTCTCTTATGCAGAGGGCTCGGGTTCGATTCCCGGTCAGGTTGAATTTCTTGGTTGAGTTTTTTCAGGGTTTTCCCTTCAGCCGTAAGGCAAATGCCAGGAAATTCGGGCCACAACATCCCTGAATATCACCGGCCTCATTCATTACCAAAATCAGAGTCATAAGAAATCTGTAATATAATATCTACAGACGCCATGTATTTCACAAAAATTGAACCAGTCTCAACAATAGTACACAGGTCTTCGGATTTCACCCAAAAGATTAACTCGCGATATGACCACAGATGTTAAAGCGACTATAAATAACTACACAAAAATATTATCGGCTCTGCTAGAATTCACTTAGGCTATATCTGTGAATTATTTAGTTATTTAATCCTTTATTTATTCATTTATATATTTCTCATCAATCTTGTCTGGAAATGGCAGATTTGATGCACTCCAATTCAAATACGTCATTCCCATATCAAATACAAAGTAAGCCCAAATATCACATAGTAGCTTCACCAGTACTAGCACAGTCTAGTATATACAGTCACGAAGCTCAATACGTAGTAAATATGCATCTATAGACAGTTGCTGACCACTATGACGCTAATATTGCCTCATTACAGACAATATGAAATAGTACCGGCACAGTCTATTGTTTCTTGTACCCTAGATCATATATGTAACAGATAACTCATCGCTATGTTAAAATCGGCAGCACTTTGAAGAGAACAACCGCCAGGATCGCCACCCGTCCGCCATAAATGAACACGAGATGGCAGTACAGTCGCTAATGCAATTCAAATGAGAATTATGACCTGACTCCTTATGTAAAAACTAGATGGGAGCGTAGTAAACTTGACAAAGTTGTTAACCTCAAAGCCTATAAGGAAGACCGATTGGGTATATATGATCTAGGCTAGCACCCTCACAACTCAAGCTTCGTGACTGTATATACTAGACTGTGGTACTAGGCCTATGACCTACTTTTTAATTTTCCAGCTCTGCTAGTAACAGTATAGTACTACATATCTACCATACTATACAACACGAATGCCGTAATAATAATAATAATAATAATAATAATAATAATAATAATAATAATAATAATAACAACAATATATCATAATAAACTCATTCCACTATATTTACCATTCCTAAATGTTTTACTATTATTATTCTCTTTCATCGTTTCACTTATTTACTAAACTGTTTAACAAGTTACTAATCTGGTAACTGCTTAACTAATATCTTTTGTAGAATGAAGGATTCTTTCACATTATAATCTCTCTTCAACTAGTTCTTTTATCTTTTTTTCACCATCTAATTTTGACTCTGAACAGAAATTTACCCAAATTATTAAGCTTGTTAATGTTTAACGGCCCACTTAGTTTTGTGGAGGCTATTTTCTCATTTATCTTCAAAAATTTATTATCTACTAGCCGTACCCGTGCGCTCCGCTGCACCCGTTAGAAATAAATATAAAGTACTTACATAATTAAAATAGGACATTTGATCCAGGGAACATTCGTGTTTGACAGAAGGATAAATCGTTTAATATGTAACTTAATTTAAATTGCATCCAAATAATTAAAATTCGATCATTTTGGTCCAGAGACCACTCATTGGTGCAATGACAATTCCTTCAACATGTTTCTTAATTTTTATTACATGCAACCATAGTTTAATGAAGATTGACATCATTTAGATTAAATGTGTATATTTTATTTCACTTGTTATAGGTTTCCAGTGAATTATGGTAATAACTTAATTTTAACCCTTGTTTTCTACGTATTCAGTAAATGGCGCTTGGCCCACTATGGTTCTGAACCCTTCAAATAACTTAAATTATATTATATTATATCACATATATAATATATTATATTATATTATATAAGAAGTTACTGTAATAACATTATAGCATTATGTCCATCTAGAGAAACTACACTTTCCAATGGTGAAATAATTAATTAATTATACAAATAGGTTAATTTAGCTTCCGATATTACTTCATACAAACACAGAAACATTCTCTGTAGGCTATCTTTCATAGCTTTTGATTGTTGCTGTCCAAGGCCTCTTATAGACGAAGTCATTTGTTTTTTAATTCATTGCACGGCCTTAGATGGCAGTTATTTTAAATTTAAAACTCATTTATCTCATTAAATATCAGTCCTATCAAAATTTTTCAAGGAATAAAACGTATCGCAAATTATTTTTAAAGAAACGTTTGTTATGTAACATTTTTCACAAAAATCAATAATAAGCGAGATATTTCGATTTATTTAATTCAGGCCCCCTTATAACCCCTTTTTAAATAATGTATTTTGAATGCCATATAGCCTAAAATCTAAGTTACAACGAACTTAATTTATATTCCAGTTTTCATCGAAATCCGTTCAGCCATTATCGCGTGAAAAGGTAACAAACATACAGACAGACAGACAGACATACAAACAAAAATTTCAAAAAAGCGATTTTCGGTTTCAGGGTCGTTAATTATATATGATAGGACCAATTATTTTTGGAAAATCGAAAATTACCAGAAAAATTTCGGCTACAGATTTATTATTAGTATAGATTCCACTAATTCTGAGGTAAATTGTCGCTGTGAATTTTAATAGTACTCGTACACATATTGCGTCTTCCAAACACCCGCACTGCCGTAATACATATTTCAGCTATCTCACCAATGTTTAATCGTTATTTCATTCGTAATAGAATTTATAACTTCTCCTGCTCAAATCATTATGAAACTAGTTATTAAATGTCTGCCATTCGGTCTATAAATGCCTCTTTTAATGGTGTATAATTACTTTGAAATAAAGTCATGTCTTTTTGGTAGGCTATAGTCTTCACATCCTCATATCCATCCAGGATAATTACGAAGTTTCTTATTCGTCGTAACATCACAGTTTACAACTAGCTTTATATTAATAACAGCGTTTCTGGGAATGATTTCCATGATTATGTAATTAAACTTAACTTCCATTTCAAACCATACAAACTATTCAGAGTTACGATAATTAGCGGTACTGGAATAATGGTTGGAGTGGCAGAAAGAACAAAAGTAATTGGAGAAAAAAAGCACGTTTAGAGAATTTTTCCGAGAGCAAAGCCCACTTCCTTTAGAAATACGCCATCATATAACAGCTGCAATGTCCTGGTCGTAGGATATTACCACAGTCTTGTATATACAATCACAAAGCTTGAGAGAGGGTGCTATGAACAATAGACTATACTGGTACTATTTCGCATTGTCTGTAATGAGGTGATATTAGCGAACCTAGTGGTTAGCAACTATCTATGGATGCATATTTACTACGTATTGACCTTCGTGACTGTATCACAGTCTACTATATACAGTCACGAAGCTTGGGACGATTTTTTGCAAATCTCGCGATAGTTGCTAGCCGCTTGGAGCGCTGTGAGTACTAGGAACAATAGACTGTGCCACAGCCATCGTGATCTAATACAGGCCATAAGGCAGACCATGTAACTCGCTTAACCCGATCACGAAGGGCGGCATTTCAACCATATAATTTAGTTCGAATGCATAAACAGTAACATATATTTCTCTAAAATGTAGTGTAATTATATTAATAAAATTTAAAACATTTAAAATATTTCACATTTTTGTGAAAAGCTATATAAACTGTGAAATGTTCGTTATCGGTTGTAATAACTGTAAATGGCTAAAATACAATAATTTGAATAATAATATGGGACAAGGAGACGTTTGTAGTACTATAAATTGTAAGAAAAATAGATTGGAGTTATCCTTCTTCCGAAAGATCCAGGAAGGTGAGTTTGTGGAATATAATATATATTTTATGAAAATAATATATAAACCTTATGTATTTCATATTTAAATAGTGGAAGGAAGGTGTTAATTTTTCAAAAGAACATGATATCGAAAGTACAATACATTTTATGGTCTGCTAGGGAAAGAGGCGATAATAGCGATCCTGGTGGTGAGCAACTATCTATGGATGCATATTTCAACTGTCTACGTTTGCATATTTAGTAAGTATTAAGCTTCGTGACTGTATATACTAGACTGTGACTGTATTACTAGACTGTGATGTTACAGTAAAATATGGCCTTTTAAATTTCCTCTTTGGTTTCCAACTCATATTTAATCCATATCTAGTTCATGTAGCGTGATTTATGCTCGAGCATGATTCATATTATAACTCTCGTCCTGCATACACTTAATATCAATATAAACCTGTGTATTCATTTACGCAATATTATTATTATTATTATTATTATTATTATTATTATTAAGTTACGGTAATTCTACGGAAGAATTAGACCAAAAGAGGCATAATTTTTCTTTAACAATTGCGTACTACGAATATTATTCAGTACTAAGCATGTGATTTTACTTTCATCACCCAGTACTTATCATAAAATATAGCCTATAACGATTCACTTGGTGTATATTATCTACCTTTAAATTGTTGTCCGCTTGGTCTATACACCTCCATGACAGCAGATTTGAGCATTCTTCCTGTTCATTCATATAGAAAACATTTTAAAACAGCTAGCAAAGTACCGCGCACAAACAAGCGAAACATGAAACTACAGTATAGCCACATTTCTGTAATAAATATAGAAACGAACTCGATTGTGATCAATTAATTATCGAAACTAATTAGATACCGTGAAAATAAGATAATCACGGACACGTTCTGAATTCCTCGTATTACGACAGCTCACGATTTCATACTGAGCATATCCTACCGCAATAACCAATCAGAAGCATGCTAGTCCCTGTCCAGTTCAAGGAGTAGGGAGACAAGATGCGAAACATCGTAACAAGGCATTTTGAAAGGTAGTTCACGACTAAATACGGTGTATGGAACAGATAAACACAATACGATTCTGAGACTTTCTTTTCTGTAGTACCATTATTCGAATAGTAATTAATAATAATAATAATAATAATAATAATAATAATAATAATAATAATAATAATAATAATAATAACTTCATTTGTCTCCTTATAAGGAGCATTGACACTGAACCAAAACCCACATGTATAATGTCACATTTCTTTTTTCCAGATATACTGAAAATCGGGTAAATCTTTGCTGGTACTTCTACTTCTTGAAGTAGCCATCTTGTATGCACTGAGAATAAACATGTTGGTTGCTTTATATAACCTAATGTCTCTCTTCTATTTTGAAGTTTATTTGGACACTATGCAAAGAGACAAAAAGCCAGTATAGTCAAAAGATTTTTTTCCGAGAAAAAACCACAGTATAAACCTCTTGATCATAAGAGGAATGAAGAAATACTAGAATAGTTAGGAGTTTAATCAGCAGAAACGAAAATACAAACATAATATGAAAACAACTAGCTAAAAAGTGTTTCAAGGCAGAATACCAAAATTAATGTTTAATTACAATCCAAGAGGACGGAGACGGCCAGGAAGATCTTTAAAAAAATTGCCTTGACTTTAATCTCCTGTTCTTAAATACAAATAAAACTACCTATATTCCGTTTTCTTTAAGAACGAAAGGTTTAGCTTCACCTATGAATAATTATCACTTAGTAATACATAATATTTCATGTAATGAATTAACAAATAATTATTGTAATTGTCCACATCTAACACCTTCCACATAAATCAAATATTTACGAATTATTATAGATCAGAATTTACGTTGGGATAAACAAATTGATTTTATGTGTACAAGTATAAGAAAGACAACTTATAAATTCATAATACTTCGAAATTTTATCACTGAGGAGGCATTGAGAATAATATTTTTAGCTTTAGTACATGGTATAATACATTGGAGTGGAGTAGCATCATGTGTACTTAATTCATTAATTTTATTACACAGAAGATTAATACAAATTTGTCTAACCGAAATTTGGATTACCCAACAAATCTAATTTATACAGATTTTAAATTATTAACTATTAAAGAAATTTATAAATATAGTTTACTAACTTACTACCACAGAAATCAAATAAAACATAAATCTAATAGCCATGAATATCGCACTCGAAGACAAAGGTCTACTTTCCCATTAATTGAGCCTAAATGTCATACAAGTGCAGCTCTTAAACATGGTGCTAGTTTCGGCCCAAAACTTTATAATAAAATTACAAATCATTTTCCAAATTTGAAATATTTTAAAATTGGAGCTTTAAAAAAAGAAAATTATAAAATTATTCATGATATATAATATTAACAAAAGTGTGTATTTTTTTACTTTTTTATTTCTGTCGACTATATTCATGTTTTTATTGAATATCACTGGCTTCTGTCTAATTGTCAATTTATATTAAATTGTGTTTTTTCTCTCTTTTCCTCTATCTTCTTTTTTTCTCTTGTGTGTTATTTATTGGTTTGAATTAAGTTACTTACTGTATTTAGTAAACTGTCCTTGTAAATTTTATGTTATATTATTGACTAAGACCACACCGTACACGAGCCTGGCTCTTACGGTAGTGGCTAGAAATATTTTTGTTTTATAATTTTAATTTTTACTCACTAGCTAGCTAGCTGGTTAGTTAAATAAATTAATTAATTAAAACGACTGCTGGACGAGGCTTATTATTATTATTATTATTATTATTATTATTATTATTATTATTATTATTATTATTATTATTATTATTTTGTTGTTGTTTAGTCAACTAACAGGTTTGAACCTCATAATAACACCAATAAGGCATCACTCACGAAGCAACTAGGCCAGGAGATAATGGGGTAGGATGCCCAGTTCCTTTCCCCCTCCAATGCATATATAACCGATTAGCTACATATTTCACTATTATTATTATTATTATTATTATTATTATTATTATTATTTAATTGGACTAATTTTCGTAAATTCATATACAGTATCTGTACCTGCTAACTATGGAAAAATTTGTCTGCATTCAGTGTTTTGTAGGGAAGTAATATTCAGCATTTACTCGTAACTCTTGTTTTATTACACTGTAGGCAAATTATTTACAAAGTGAAAACAAAATACATCCTGCGAATGGGTCCCACATGATGGAACAATGTCATAATTGAGATATCTTTACTAACTGCTGACACAGCACGTTGTCACTGACTCGCTTTCAACACATTTACTTTTCGGTAAGTGTAATAAAAAACAAGTAAACAAAGAAACAGAAAAAACAAACAGTTTTCATATATGCGGGTGCAGCATACAATGCTGCAGGTAAGCTTAAATAGGAAAATATGAAAGCAGAAACAGGGTGATGCAATCCAGAAGACCAAAAAACATGTTATAAAACAATCTGGTGATATTGTTTAGTATTGACTATTAGACGCATAACACAAAACACGAGATGTGAACACGTTCGGAACGAAATTATCATACAGATCGAAAATAAATTTACATCTAACTCTGAAAAAGAAATCCAGAGAATGCTGTAAGTCACCGAATACCAATTAGAAATTTTATGATGTTCTGAAATGTTCGAAATTGGTTTAGTTGTAAATCAATATTTTTCATCTCTCTACACGTATGGCGTATCTAGCAGAAGAAACACGTCTATTAACTCTTAAATTGGCAAAACTTCATTTCTCCCACTAGTTTATTAAATCTTGTCGGACTGTAAAGAAAACAACTATCGCAATGTCGATATTTTATATGTTGTACAACATTATAGTATTGTGAAATTTTAATTTTCCTACCAATTTTTTTCTATTGTTCTATTAAAATTATAGCATATAGCCTATTAACCTTTTATATCCTATAGGATACTTTGTCAATTTAAGGGTTAACTAAAAGGCAGTGGCAGTTATATCGACAACATGGAGGATAACATAATATTCTTTGATTCGTCTTAGTTTTTGTCGGAAAGGAGAGTTATTGTGTCACAACAGGCGCCATAGAGTCCGTGGAGCTATCGCCTGTCTTTTCGGAACAAGGATTGGGAAGTTCATGAAGAGGTCCACTGTATTTCTGAAGAAGACTCTCACAGAAGAGCGGATATATTAGAAATAAACAGGCAACAACAAAAGGCTATTATCATACATCCAACTATAAGCATGGAGAGAGATCTAAACCAAGCTCATCAGGTTGATCATGAAATGTGGGCCATTTATGAGCCTTGTATTCCCTACCTTAGTGCCAAGTATAACATCCCTCTCTTCAATTGGTCAGTGACAGGTTTATTCTTTTTGTGCTCGGAGTTCTTTACCAAAATTTACATATAATTTTTAAAAATAATTATCAATACCATATTTTGAAATTCATAAAATCATCTCGCAAATTCTTAAAGATTCCCTGCAGATTATACAATTTCATTTATACCACTCAGAAGGGCTTAATTAAGGATATCCTAATTTTAAATAAAATCTTTTATTTATAAAGTATAATTTAAGGTCATCTTCTAAGATTTTATTTTGTAATTGATAATCAATGGTGCTTAATTATTATATTTTATTTTTATAACAATATTCATATTTAATTATTTATATTTATTTGCTATTAATTTCCGGATCCTCGTGGTCATCCTTAATTAAGGCCAGACGATTTATTTCTCTCTCTCTCTCTCTCTCTCTCTCTTAGTATTAAAATCTTTGGAAACAACACAGCAAGGTATCATTTTTTATGACCTCACATCCCCTTTACAGAATGATGGTCTTCCAGGTAAGTTGTTGGTTGTTTGCTTCTTTAGTAATGTCTTCGAAGATTGTATGAAGTTTATCATTATGTATCTTTGTGTTATGTTCAGGAAAGAATAAAATTTTGTTTAAAAATTATTAAAGTAATGAAAAATGCCTATGATTCATCTCTGTGTCGGTGTTGATTCTTAATATTAATTTATCACTTGTTCTTATTGTATTATTAATCTTGATGATTTTGTGATTTAATAAAACGTTTGGTAATAATAGCATAGCAAAATATAACATATTTTTTTTTATCAGCCACCTTTTAGGTCGGTCTTCCAAATACTTAGGCCCGGTTACAGAAAAGTTACCATGAGTCAGAGGAGAACTAACGGTACATAACACTACCATCAACAACTAATGACCATATACCAAGGGGTCGAAGTTCGATGGGAGCTCGCAGCCAACTCTATATCGAAGTAAACCCGAAATATGGGAAAGAAACGTAGATGATGATGATGATGATGATGATGATGACGGTAGAGAGGTAATTATGATGGCGAAATGAGTCCGAGGTTCGACATCAGAAGTTACCAAGCAATTCTGCTACAGTCGATTGAGGGAAGATCTCGGATAGAACGGATAAAACCTCAACCAGGTAACTCGTTCCAACCAAAATTTGAATCGGGTACATTCGTTTCACAGTGAGACATGCTCTCCGTTACTCCACAACGGTGGACTCTTTTTAGCTGTTACAGATGTCAAATAAAATTAGGGAAATGTGCAGAGTGTTGGTGCAATAACAGAGGAGAGTGAGGATAGTCTACTTCGATAAAAACTCACTGCAAAGTCTGCTATGTCCAGCACAAATTTCATCAGACATGATAGAGAATTGAACCTGGGCGGTATACCAATGTGCTAGCGTTTGAGATACAGATGCGGCCATTGACCTTATGTTGGTCACTCGGATAGCATGGTGGCTCATTAACGGGATTCAAACAGCAACTACAGTATATAGTCTAGTAATTTGAACAATTTCCTCAAAATAGGAGTCTAAAAAATCGAGTAGGGAGAAATTATGCGATGGCTAAAAATATGTAGAATAAACTGGCCATTACTAACAGGAAACAATGAATACTTAACAGTAGAAAGGTGCAAAGTGCCAAATTTATGAACAGTATTTTATTAATAAATAACTTTCGATCTTGATGAATAGTTGTGTTCCTTATTGTAACTACTAGAAGATTATACGCAATCTTTTGAACAAAGCCTGGCCGTCCCAAACGCTCACGGAAATACCCGATTCGAACTTAGTCTCTCAGACGCCGGCCACTTTCATTTTGACTAAGTGTACATACATACATACATACATACATACATACATACATACATACATACATACATACATACATACAGTCCACACCTGTGGAGTAACGATCAGCGCGTCTGGCCGCGAAACTAGGTGGCCCGGGTTCGAATCCCGGTCGGGGCAAGTCACCTGGTTGAGGTTTTTTCCGGGGTTTTCCCTCAACCCAATGTGAGCAAATGCTGGGTAACTTTCGGTGTTGGACCCCGGACTCATTTCACCGGCATTATCACCTTCATTTCATTCAGACGCTAAATAACCTAGATGTTGATACAGCGTCGTAAAATAACCCAATAAAATAATAAAAAAATATATACATAACATAACATTACATTACATACAATAATTTAAACAATCATGATCAACTGTATTGTAAAGTGGATCCTATCACAGGATGGCTTCCCAAATACATGTTTCCTGTGATATTCATAGTATTGAAATAGGCTCAATTGTAATTTGTATTTTATGCTAGACATTTTTCCTGGTTTAAAAAATATATTAACAATTTCGTGGCTTTTCTTTGCACCTCTGTATGTAAATTTAATGTCAATTCCAGTAGCCTGACATTGGCTGATCTCATATCATGGTGTTAAACTTAGCTCATAAAAGATTAATATTAAACATTTTTGTTAATTACGTAAAAAAATTAATGCACATGTATTCTAAACACCATTACTTTCAACTGACAACAAATCCAGATCATCATCTTTGTCATCAGAGTAGTCACAAACGTTTTTCACTATAGAAGGGATGAATAATGACCTGGGGTTTCAGTAGCTAATTTTTGCGATATGAAACTTTTTTAAGATGCTCTTGAAGGAAAATGAAGTGCCAAATTTTGTTTAATGTAAGAAGGAAAAATTACACGAGAAAAATACAATTCTGGTAACAAAAAAATAAATAAATAGAAAATAACATTCTAAAAATCTAGTAAATTACGCGAATAAATACGGTAATACGTAACAAGAAGTAACAAAAGAATCAACAGGACATTGCACTGCGATATGAGCCTCATGAAGTATTATCACAGTCTAGAATATACAGTAACGAAGCTTGAGTGTATGAGGGTACTAGGAACAATAGACTGTGCAGGTACTATTTCGCTTTGTCTGTAATGAGTAGAGCTAGGATTTATATGTAGTAAGAGTTAAGAATGATGCCGAGTATAGTTGAGTCGATGTGATGCCGGTTAAGAAGGTTTTAAGTCTGGTTGATAAAATTCGAAATGCAAGAAAAGTCACAAGGACTAGACAATGCAGCTTTTAAACCCCCTGCTATTTTGTAAGTGGTGGTTAAGAGGATTAAAGATTCTTAGCGCTAACTAATGGAAGTACTGAATGACAAGAATGACAATTATAAGAAGTGGGGGGCATGGCTTGCATGTTTATAAACTATACCGACTAAAAATATTAGGTTTTACTACATACGAATCCTAGCTGTAGTAATGAGGCGATAGTAGCGATCCTAGTGGTTAGCAACTATCTATGGATGTATATTTACTGCGTATTGAGCTTCGTGACTGTATATACTAGACTATGGTATTATGTCCAACTGAGCCTTCATTCTTCGATTTAAGACTTTCAAAATTGACCATCTGTATTTATCTGTCTAATTAAGAAACCCTAAGCCTTGTGGCCACTATGCTTAATTCCATTGTTCATATGAAGCCGATTGTATTTAATTATTTTATCTGCTTTCAAACAGTCAAAAGAGACTCTAGGATGTTAACACTAGCTGATGAATTCGTTGATTGGACGCGAGTGTACTCGAAATCACATGTGACTGCTTGCTGCCCTGGCCGCATGTATTGGAATGATTGTTCAATTATCGACATTGCAAACTGAAATTGAATACGACGGCGCTACTACAATCAAGGCTTCCCCAGCTGGCAGGCTGGCTCCTCCATAATTACGGCCAGCTGCTTGTTCACAGGACAAAAATCTCCAACCCCAAACTCCGCCACCCTTTTTGTACAATCGGTTCAACGGATATTCTTGAACACACACGACGGATAGACACATCGACGCGACGGCAAAGAGACTAGTGATGTCACCGGCAAATGGTTACGTGTGTGAACTCTATAATTGAGGACAGTTTTTACAAAATTCAACATCTATAAAATTTGCGAAAATGAGCTATACACACATTCGTGTATTTCTCAATGGGACGAACTCATTGTGCTAATCATAATTTACCAAGACTTAGGCCGTGTCTCAAAGCTCAAGTCCTTACTACACACTAGTGATTAGCAACTAGGTGACTTGTGAGCTACACACTAGGGAGCTTTGGAAATGTATGCTTGAAACATGGCCTTCTTCATAGACTATTTTTCTAAAAACCATGACATCACGGTGCAGCACTGAAGTAAGAAGGCAGTGTCCTAACGCAGTTTCATTACGAATTATGTGGAAAAGATAAGGACTTAATACATTACAATAATGTTTGAAACATTGTACAGAAGGTACTAACAATGCCAGTGTTCAAAGTTAACGTGTTATTCTACATTATATTTACATTATTTCACTTCCAAAGCATTTTCAGATTTCATAACCCCATTTGCTGATGAGGTAACCATGTTTGTTTAGTGAACAAGTCATCGAGATAGTAAATATCAATACCTTAAAAACAATATACTTTGCATACTTCCACTCGGTAATGAGTTTTGGAAAATATTCTGGGGAAATTCCACAGATAGTAACAATATATTTCTATTACAAAAAAGAGTAATTAGAATAATAGTAGGTGCCAAATCTAGGGAATAGTGTAGGACTATTTTCAAAAAACTACAAATAATGCCCATGGCTTGTCAGTATATCTTTTCATTAATAGTCTTCCTCGTATGTAATCGTGAAAACTTTGTAACTAATTTAACAGTTCATAGCATAAATACACGTCAAAAAATGACTTTCATACTCCATCGGCAAGTCTATCGTGCTATCAAAAAGGAGTGCGTTATATGGCAGTAAAAATTTTTAATAGCCTCCCTATCGATATAAAAAATGAAACTCGAAACATAAAATTATTTAGGGCCAAATTAAAGAAGTACCTAATTTCTCACGCCTTCTATTCTGTAGGTGAATTCATGACATTCAATAACACTTCATGAAATTGATACTAAAACTATGTGTTGTACTAGTAGACTATATTGTAAATCTCGTCTGAATATATTTCATCTAGACTGTGACTATAAATTAAGATTTTATAATAGTATTAAGTTTTTTGACTTGTTCCATATTCTAGCTGTAAGCATGTATGAATACCATGGAATGTTAATAAACATAATACAGTACAATACAATACAATACAATACAATACAATACAATCAATCAAGCAAGAATTTTCGTTGACTAGCTATTATGGACTTGATTGCTATGCACTATGTAGCTTTGGATCATGACTTCTGACGTCACATCCGGCTATTTAGTCAACAATCTAGTTCACTTCAGCTGAAAATGTAACTTTGAGACACGGCCTTAATTTCTACCGCTGTAATATGGATTTCAATATTGAGAAATTTTGCAAAACTCAACATCTGCAATAATTTAGTTTTATCAAAATTCAACATGAACGGTGTGTATTCATTTCTTATTGATTTTTAATTAAAGTTAATTGGTATAACTTCTTTTAAATGTATGTTTTACAATTAAAAGATTGGTTATAGTGTTTTGGTGCCATCGGAAATAAATTAAGCAGACTTGAAACCCTAATCCTACCATCACAATAGCATGAGGTCTTGAGCCAATGTAGCACTTGTTTAGTTTTGGGCAAGAATTGGCATGTTTATGATTTAAAAGACACTGCTATTAAACTAATGAAGAGGAAATTGCCATTTAAAATATCTGAAGCTAGACTTCTTTTTATAAGAAAACTGATACAAATTACGTCATCTGCAAAGTAAAGACAACCTATTTCTCATTACCAATCAGTGTTGCAGTACATAAAGCACAGATACATAGTTTCAAAGACGTTGACCGATCACCTGTAATAAAGCTTACAAACTAGGTCAGTATAAAAAAGACTAAAGATGTAAAAAAGGTCTTGAGATTCTTTGATACTTCTTCAGAAGAGGTTCAACAGTTCCATTCAAAGATACCACAAGACTGAAATCTAGATGGCAACGACAACAATGAAGAAGAGTATCTTTGTAAAACAATTCATCACAGTATGCATAAGGGTGTAATTATTTCATTTATTTGAACTATTGTATCAGTGAAGCGAGGTGAGTCAGTGAAGTTATGGTTTTACAGTGCACTGAATAGTTCCGATCAGTGATAATTTATAGCGTCAATGAAATGTGTTCTATAGTGTCAGTGAAATGTGTGCTAAAGTGTCAGTGAAATGCGTCATAGTGCCACTACAGTGAGTGAGATGAGAGTAAAGTGAAAGACTATTGAAACTTATGTAGGGCTTATACATAATAATGTAGGTTGTAATGTAAAATTAGGTATTTTATTTATGTTTTATTATTATTGTGTTAAATTATATTGTGTGTATTCTTTTTGTATTGTGTATAAAATTGTAGGCCTATTGTGTATTGTATAATTGTATTGTGTATTGTAATTTTATTGTGTATTGTTTATATTGTGTATACCACTGCCACCGGGTGCATGCCCACTTGCAGTGTAAATAAATACATACATACATTATTTAATTATTTCAGTTTTGATTGGTTCCAATGTTTGTAAAGTCAATGGTATAAAAATGTACTTTGTAGGTGTTAAGTTTTGGAAAATACTCTTAATTTTCAAACTTATTTTTCCTATATCATAAAGGTGAGCAAAATGCTGTTATTTCATTCATTTTAAGTGATATTTTGTAACATCTTAATAATAAATATTGTAAGAGATATTCAATAAACTGTATTTCATGACTTTTTTTTTTTCTTTAGATGTTAAGTTTTACAAAAACGGTCCTCAATTTCTACTTGTAATATTTCAAACTGTGATGATGCATCATCAGAAATGTGAGTGCAATCGTGTCTCAGTGTTGCCTCATTGGGGAATTTATTTCATTTATTGAGATCTTCTCTTAAACAAATGTTTAGTCATTGAAAAAACAATGAGAAAATATTATTGCATCTATGCAATTAAATATACATTATTACATGCAGAGGACCAGATAGTAGGCCTACAGAGACTTCCGTATTATGACGTCTCAGCACGTGTAGGAAAGTTGCCTCCCACCAGTGGCGTACGTAGACTTTTGTCAAAGACTGAGGGTCATTATTAAAATTGTATTGTTTACAATTTATATTCTCGGTATTTTAAATTTTATGTATTATTATCATTAATATGAACTGTCAAATGCACAAAACGTTAAACGAACGATTCACAATAAAGTCAGAACTATAACGAACGGGTGAATACCGCTCTTAAAATGAGTTTAAAATTGACAACACATAATATTTAACATCTGCGCTACAGAACTGTCAAAACAACCTATTCAATACGTTTCATAACAATGTTAAATTTTATACTGTGTCGGCTTCATTTTATTACAAGGTCGGTACTAGGAGATAGGTCTCTCTATATTAAAGATAGCATTGTTATAATTCGAACGTGCCGCAACACCAAGCACAGGGATTACTTTGGATATCAAATATTTTGGCTATCCAGAGTTCTTTATTTTGAACTACAATTAAGGAATCTTGTAACCAAATAAGGCCTATAATAGTAATATGCGTTACAAGAGCGGTATGTTGATGTTTTCATGTTCGAGGAAAAGTTTGAAAAAGCGAAACGTAGTTGAGCGTTTTTAATTTCCGAGAATTGAAATAAAACATACCACTCGTGTATCTTACATTATTTTGTGCGAAGATCGTTTATTACATACCTGAAAGAGGAATTTCTAATTAGTTGCAATGAAATCTCCATCTTGGTTTCTGTTCAGTGACGGCAAATTTGCAAAACAAAAATATCTATCTTCAACATTGTTGCTTTAAAAGGTTTTCTGTGTTTACTATACTTCAGCAAGCCGTGATATACGTCTGTCTTTTCTTTCCCCCAGTCTATGATGAGTCTGGAATCTTGTTGATTTTTTCACGGCTTCCTTAATGTTACTTGCATCACGAATGCAGTAACTTTAGTGGAGTTGTAGAGTTTACTTAATTTTTGCAAATATTTAAAAACAATAATTAACAGTGCAATTTAGGTGAAATTGCAGTGGTAAGTTTCCAATTTATAATTATTACTATATTGAACGTCTCTAAAAATAATATGTTAAGAGCCTAAAGCAGTAAAATCAATATGTCGCTTAAGCTGTAAGAAGAGGGAAATTGTTATGTGTGTTAGGTTGGGAATACTGAATGTGGAATTTTAGACTTTCCGCGGATTGGTTTTGTGCGGAAACCAAGCAAATACGCACGATCTCGCACAAAACAGTATTACGCACTATTATTTGTTTTATGATCTTATTCGTCTTTGGGGCAATGGTACTGACATTGATAAAGTACTTGGCTTACTAAAGAAAGTTTGACGTATATTAACCAACTCTGCTTATGATGCTCATTGGAGACCTTTATTTATTAACCAATTAATCTTAACAATTATCAATACGTATATTCTTAGTTCCTTGACTATTATGTTGAGAATAATTTTAACGATTTCACTGCTAAAAGCGATATAGCTACACGACTATCACACAAAGCATATTCATCTGATCGTTCCACCACATGTACTGTAAGTTCGATTAAAACTAAGAATTGATTGCATACTATTGCCATTACTATATACAACAGATTACCATGGGAATCTCAATCAGCTAATTCCAATAAATTTAAATGTGTTTTATATAATTGGTCTAGAAAAAATCCCTTTTACCATATCAACGAATTTCTAGAATTACCTTCTCTAGATTTTGCATTTTAATATTTTGTATGTATTGTTACTTATTATTATTATTATTATTATTATTATTATTATTATTACTATTATTATTATGTATAATATGTGTACGTCTATAGTATTATTCTAAAGCTCATGACAATAATAAACTAACAAAAAAACCCAATATTTATAATTGATAGAAGCATTCGAAACGTAGATGTAGAGGAATAAGGAACGTGTGAAATGGACAGACAAAATAAGAAATGAAGAAAGAATAATGCTGAAACTGATCAGAAAGAGAAAAAGGAATTGGTTGTGGCACTGGCTGAGAAGAAACTGTATACTGAAGAATGCACTGGAAGGAATGGTGAATGGGAGAAGAGTTCGGGGCAGAAGAAGATAACAGGTGGCTGCACGCATTGTATTCTTCACCGGACAATTAGAAATATTAAATCAGACGTTTGAGATGGGCAGGTCATGTAGCACGTATGGACGAATCCAGAAAGTGTGTTGGTTGGGAGACCGGAAGGAAAATACCTTTCTGGAGGCTGAGACGTAGATGGAAGGATAATATTAAAATTAATTTGAGGGAGGTGGGATATGATGATAGAGACTGGATTAATCTCGCACAGGATAGGGACCGATGGCGGGCTTATGTGAGGGCGACAAGGAACCTGCGGGTTCCTTAAAAGCCATTTGTAAGTAAGTAAGTAAGTAAGTAAGTAAGTAAGAAGATAACAGATGATAGAGGACATTAAGATATACAGTATGTATCATATGCGGAGACAAAGAGAAAGACAGAAAATAGGAAAGGTTGGAAAAAGCTGGGTTTGCAGTGAAAGACCTGTCCTTGGGCAGAAAAATGTGGATGAATGAATTAATTCATTACTGACCTTCTAAACAGTCATTTTTACTATGCGAGGTGAGATGCGATACTTTCTTAATTCCTTGCCGGAAATACTGGTGTACAGTACCGTACTTTTCTATCATTATTAATATTTGAAACTTACATGTAGGCTGAAGACATGCTTGCACGATCATAACTATTCAGTTCTTTGCTAATTACTATGAAGATCAGAATTATTGTAAATTGCACCTAAGTGGTGGTGGTGGTGGTGGTGGTGGTGGTGGTGGTGGTGGTGGTGGTGACGAAGATGATGTAATAATAATGATCATAATGATTCGTATGTAACTTCATTTTCAAGAACGAACTGAATATGAGATCCAAATCAACAATTAGGTACAAAACGTTCAAACACGCACATAATGATTTATTCAATCACTATAGTTTATAATAATTATAATTATTCCAGCACGAGTAAACCTTGAATCTAGATCCCGGATATTAGGCATATTTTAAAATGTCATATCTCCATTAAAGCGAAAAGGTAAAAAATTGTCTCTAGTGATGAAAACCTCACGGTTTAGTCTATGTAATTTCTGAGCAACACGGAATATCGCCTGATTAATTTCTGAGATAACAATCAATTCACAGCTGAAGTTGTAGTGCTATTGCCCCGTAACACGCTAAAGTGCACTATAATATCCCGGCCAGTTAGTTGACTGGAGTGCTAAAACCTTGGAGCTTTAAACTGGTCGTCATTTTAATTATCAATATGAAGCAACAATCCATCGGAAATTATCAAAACGTGGTTGGTTTGTAATAGATATCACATTGACATTTTTCAACTTCAGTCATGTCAGTCAGAGAATGAAACAGTTGGTTGCTATACTGCCATCTAAGGAGACCAGATACGACGAAGTGGCTGAAATTAAACAAAAAATGCTGATATATGTGCAATGATACATCATATTTAATATTAAAAAATTTCAGAGTTCAAGTCTTGCAACAAGTGTCCTTTTTAATAATTTTGCAACTATATACAAGTCAGACTTCGGTTGCTCTCATTTTCTTAACTTATTCTTTCTCTACTCCTGCTACTCTAATAGTTTTATACAATACTAGTGGCTTGTGCAGCAAATGCTGCGAACTAAGTTCATTAGACGTTCAAATAAACATTTTTCAGTTTTATTTTCAATGAAGAATACCAGACATTCGGAAAGTTATTTGATTCCATAACAATGAAAGATACTCTGTCTCGAGCCAATACTGAAGAGAACCACGCATATAAATATCTACACCACTCCGCCATTAAACATATGAAAAAGACCCAACCCCACTTGATTAATAATTATAAAAATATTTGATTTTAATAATATTATTATCTTACGTAAGTTTTATAGCTTTCAGTAACATGTAGTATATATACTATATAGCCGCCACTCAGTAAAATATAGAAAACAAAATCTAATTTAAGTTATTCTCTACATCTACTTATATAACCCCAATACGTTTCACTTTCATATCATCAATATAGGATTAAGCCTAAAATATTATAAATATGAAACACACCAACTAATAAAGGTAGAGATGCCAATAAAGTATAAAATAATAAATAAATATGTATAATTAATGAAAAATAGTCACATCATGGCATTAACTAAAATAATATTTCATTTCTAATGGTAATAATATTATGAAACCACCTCAAGTTTTGTAGTTTTTAATACCCAATACACAGCTGTACCCAGAAAATTACACACCACAGAATCGAACCTGTAAATTATTTTTAGTAAGTTAAGTTTTTAATAACCAATTTAATTTGAGCTCTAAATATGTCAGCATTCTTGCAGATCATGGCCTTCGTGTAATATTGTTTACTCTAGTATGTGTTTTGTTTTATTCTGAAATGCAACACGGCCGACTTGATGCTCGCTTCCCTTCTCCTTTACAAAAAAGCGAAGGGAATATCAAGTCAGCCGTAAATGCTATTAGCTAGTTCTCAAAACTGACGACAGACGTATTTTGGAAAATACGAAAATTATGTTTACAAATTGACATTTCACTGAAAACTACTATTTTTCCGAAAAACTTTGAGTTCAGAGCTTCAAAATAAGGTGTTATTTATTAAAATCCGTCCAGCCGTTTTCCCGTAATTTCCATTACCAGTTCAAATTATATATATAGATATTAGTCAGATCCTAACTTGAATATGCATCTGTTGTTTCGAATTCTATTACTTCTACGGATTCGGTTAAATTGAAACATATTCAAAGAAAGTTTATTTCCTTATGTTCTTTTAGATCTCTACCAACTTCCTCCGTTTTCAATTATGAACTAACCTGTAATTATTTTAACTTTATGCCAGACATCCTGATCTTAATTACTTATTCTTTTCTAAGGCTATAATGGGTGACATTCTTTGTGAATCCAACATAAGTAATATCCATCGTATTCATTCAAAAGGACTAAGATTTCAAAAACTTCTTTATACCAGTAAGTCTAAATCTATTTCACCGGTTGCCAGATGCCTAAAACTTGCCAATTTATATGGTATGAAATTGGATCCTTTTAATGTATAGTTTGGGTATCTTATTGTTGTTGTTTTAATATTGTATTCTAATTCAACTCTAACACATGTTTTGTTATTATTGTTTCAATTGAGTTATTCTTCATTTTCACATCTATGCATGGACGTCTATTCATGTATATGTATTGCACTTATTGTCATTATTTGTAATTATTATCGTTATTTTTAATTATTGTCATTATTTGTAATTTTTGTCATTCGTAATTTTTGTCACCTGTGCTGAACTATTATTGGCCTCTGGCTGTTGTACAGCACACTAAAATATTAGTAAATAAATAAATAAATAAATAAATAATTAAATAATAATAATAATAATAATAATAATAATAATAATAATAACAATAATAATAATAATTGAGGCACTCACAAGCAAAGTGATACAAGTGACATTTAGTAAGTTTTGAGATAAGTTACTTTGAAGTTGAAACGGAAATTAAAAAATCTGTCACAGGACTATGTGGCTGTAAATTTACAGTTGTATATGTTGGTACCTATATTTTTTAACTTCTAAATATAAATTATCTATTCTAAAACAGTTTAGGTAAAATAGGGTCCTAAAGTCACTTGTATTATTTTGCCACGAAAAAAGTTTTGTGGAAAAGTACTATAAATACAATGGTTTTCAGTATTTTTATATTATTTAAAACAAGAACAAGAACATTGCTTACAACATTGAAACATTTCTGTCTTAACAGCACTTCAGCTTTCTTATTATCATATTATAATAAAAAATGTGTCTGTATAACCGAAAGAATCAATCAATCTTCTTAATGTATCCAGTTGTTTGCAGACAACATAAAGTCAACTATAGTCCACTGTAGTATTTTCAGTTCTTCTTTTTCATAGTAAATTAGGGATATTTTGATCGGTGTTCATTATAGACGTCTGTTGCTAGTAGCCAGAGTTGGGGTGTAGTCAATATATACTGCAGAGATGTGTCTTCTGCAACTGATACTGATGATTTTAATTTATGTCTTTTGTGGTTTATGGATGGACAGTATAGAATAATGTGTTCCAGATCTTCATCATGATTATTACACCACATACAAGCAGGATTATCAGAAAGGTGAAATCGGTGTAGGTACAATTATGTGACAATGTGATCTGTTCTGGCTCTTGTTAAAAATGTTTGAACATGCCTGGGCAAGTTTTTGTAAATTTCCAGGTCATTCGGTTTCTTTTTAACGGACTGTAAAATTTTTCCTTTGTCAGCAGAGAGCCAATTTTGTTAATCCATAAGTTTATAAAATGAAATTTTACTGAAGTAAAGGCATTGGATAGAGATATCGCTTGAAGAGGTCTTGGTTGCAAATATGTTGCCTGTTTCGCAACGTTATCGACTTTCTCGTTTCCAGGTAGACCACAATGACTAGGTATCCATTGAAATTTTATTTTATTTTGGAGTTTTTTTAGTTCACTTAGTTTCTGAATTGGAATAATTCTTTGTGCGTATGGGTGTGGTACATATTTGATTACTGTATATTAAATATAGCCACCTTGGAGTCAGTAAGTATTCAAATAGATCTTTCAGAAATTTGACTAACACATTAAAGAGCAGCGTCAATAGCTAGCAATTCAGTGTCAAGACTAGAGGAGGCTGAACATGGTATGAAGTAATTTTCTTGATATTTTGGAATATAATACCCTGCTCCTAATGTTCCACCATCAGGGTTTAGAGATTTATCTTTATAAATTTGAAGGTAAGCCTTATATGTGCTGCAGAGTAGTTCCATGGCATCAAACTTAAGAATGTATGGAGGATCATTTTTGAAATGATTTCGTGGAATTTGTAGGCTATGTTCTGGAATTATCCATTTTCATGGAGGAATTCCATTTACAACTGGAGTTTTAGTAATGAGTGTGTCTGTGATATAGACTGGTATTTCTTCATTGTTTATTTTGTAGAAATTACATAGGATATTATCTGACAGTTTGAAGAACATCTGAGATCTGGATGAGGCTTGCAATTTTAAATGTATTTTTAGATCCTTTTTTAATACATAGTGTCTGATTGGTTGAATATTATATTCAATTTCTGGGGCAACATTTGATGTGCTTTTTGGTACTCCGAAAGAAGAGGGCTAAGAAAATGTCAAATTTTAAATGAAATTCAGCCTTAGTCGCTGTTCATTACGTGACTAGCCTCATCTAATGAAGTCACATCTCTCTCTGCTGAAACATCTATGTTTCTGTCATGAAGTGCATCTGTAATGTTCCTATCGCGAATATTCCTTCATCTTCCTCTTCCACGCACTTTTCCACGTCCTACAGTCCATTTTATAGGCCCATCCTAATGCTTCAGGTCATCGAGGAAAGAGTGGAATGAATTTCATTAGCTATTGCAAGTTGCTCGACTTAGCAAAAGTTATCCTTATTGGATCACTGTATAGTTGGTCCAGCTCAATGTGTGCAGGCCTTCTACGGAGATGTTTCGAATATGTAATCTATTACCTCTCTCCATTATGGCAAATGAATTAGTCATACACAGAAGAAACGCAACAACAATATGTAAACAACGCACTTGTATTAGTTTGCCTCTCAGTCAAAGCTCTGTATGCATTGTAATACAAGTGTAAGGCCAACATGGAGCAGCACTGACTGGAACTGCACTTATATTACTTTTTCTCTGAACAGAAGTGACATTAAAGATTTAGAATATAAACTTATCTCACTTAAAAAAAATGTCACTTATATTACTTTGCTTCTGAGTGCCTCAATTATTATTATTATTATTATTATTATTATTATTATTATTATTATCATTATTATTATCATTATTATTATTATTATTATTATTATTATTTAGGCAAGGACTACTTCAGATAAATAGTTAACTTCGGTAGCAATGAAAGTGGGACAAGGCTTTGCAAATACTGCACAGCCGATTTTCGTATTTATATAGTTTGAGAGGGTGAAGATACGTGAATCCCGAGGGTTACTATGATAATGTCTCTCGCTGCATCAGAGCTAATTTCCATCCTAACAATGAGGCCATTCCGTTTATAAAACGAGTAAGATGCTAGCAACACACTTAGCAAAGTTCCCTTGTATGAAAGGGAATATCTGAGTAGGCCTACTATCTCGCTGTCCCTGTAAGCCGGCAGCTCCGCAATACACACCGACGTGATATCCCGGCCGGATTGCGTGCACACAAGGGCGTGGCCCTGTGCGATACAGACTGTATTAACGACAACTGGTTAATTGTTGCAGTTCCTTAAGGCTGTTATCGCACAACAGCAGTACTAACGAGATAATTTCTAAGTCGCACCCTAAGTCTGCTAGACTACGATACGCGTTACGTCACCAAGCATCACTTTCGTACATGAAGGACGTACTAATTTTATTGCTTTATTATTCTTGTGCCAGATAGGACTAAAAATAATCCAATAGCTATCAACATCAATACCGACAACATTTTATTTCATATAGTATGTATAATTAAAAATCTAGCATGCTACTGACAATTTCATCATTCCTTCTAGTAACCCATCTGCGATATTTTCTACCTCGTATTTTAAAATATACGTAATTCAGCAGAAAGTATATAATATACAAGACATGCTCCTATACCATCTTCTAATTTATGTCTAAAAATAGCTATTGATTATCCTACCGAAAAATTGTTTAAAGAATTTAAAGCCTTGAAAGTACATACATGAAATTTATATCAATATATTACTACGTGTTATACACAAAAATCAAACATATTTCAAATCATATACCCAAAAATAAAACCATAGGCATGGATACAATGCGCTTGTTTGAACCCAAATGTTTAACGAGTATTGCTTTCAATCATAGTTGTAATATTGGCCCTAGAATTTATAACAAAAAATAAAGAAATAGCATTATCTATTTAACTCAAACATTTTTAATTTAAAAATGTACGTAATCACTTTGTTATTAGTGAATATTAATTTTTAAGTTATTGTTTATTGTGATTTATCCATGAAATTTTGTATTGTATTGAGAATCACAGAATTATAAAAAACATTAATAAAGGAATGCCTTCATCTATTTCATTCAAATAGTTTTAAATTTAAAAATGTATGTAAGCACTTCGTTATTAGTGTATATTAATTTTTTAAGTTGTTATTTTTTGTAATTTATATATGTAATTTTATTATGTTAAAAAAATGTTACGTTTTACTTAATGACGGTCGCAACTGCCGAGGTTATATCAGCGTCGCAGGTGTGCAGGAATTTTGTCCCGCAGGAGTTCTTTTACATGCCAGTAAATCTACTGACATGAACCTGTCGCAGTGCTACTATACTAGGAATCAAAGCACAAGTATAAAACTCTCAATTATCTATAATAATAATAATAATAATAATAATAATAATAATAATAATAATAATAATAATAATAGTAAACTGCCCCCCATTGAGGGTAGCCTTTATGGACTCAGTATATCCTCAAAAAATTATTATACATATGTAAACATATAAAATTAAAGATTAGTGAAATATTTAGATAAAACGTAATCAAAGAATGTAATAAACAAGATTTCCTAATTTTACAATTCATTTTGAAAGTGTTTCAGATAAGTCTCTGGATAATATCAATGAATGTTTATAGTTTCAGTCAATGACTTAATCATACAATATTCAAGAAAGAAATCCTTTTATATTATTTGTATAAACGTTTTCGTCTCACTTGCAACATTATTCAGATAGCCTACATACAATTTCTAATACATTAACTTCAGTTATAAGTGAGCAGGTATTAATCAATATTAATTATGAATGCTAAAATTGGGTTAAAAATAAAAGATTAAAAACATTAAAAACATTTTGAAATATTAGGGGCTTTCACTTACTTATAATCATAAATACACAACAAAAAATGCTTATTGTATAACTAAGTGATATTTCAAAATGTTTTTAATGTTTTATTTTTAACCCAATTTTACCATTCATCTTTAATTTTGATTAATATCTGCTCTACTTACAACTGAGGTTAATATAATAGAAATTGTATGTATCTATTATGTTGCAAGTGCGACGAAAATGTTTATACAAATCATAAAATATATAATATAAAAGGATTCATTCCTTGAATATTGTATAAGTCGTTGACTAAAATCATAAACATTCATTGATATTAAGACTTGCTAAGTTAATACTCACAAGGAGAAGGACATTATTTCTATAAAACCATAAAAAAGATGAATTCAGGAATTATGAAGATGGGAAAACCAAGATTACGAAGGCGACCGTTTCTAACTTTCGTCGTTATTGCACTCATGTCCTCAATTGTTTTCAAGCATGATTAAGTCCGGGTTTATATGCAAAATAAACACATTGCATATTAATATTCTGGAACATATATGTAAACGTGATTGTATGATGATTCGACGAGTATTTTACATGCATTTCATTGTGCATGTAAATGTGTGTATTTCTATGAATAAATTCTATATCCATCTCTCACTTCTAAAATACAATGCACAACATTTCATACGATATTTGCTATTGCTATTTTTAAAGTTCAGCTTTATTGAGGAGACTAAAGTGTTAGTTGTGTCCATAGAGTAACAGAGTACGCGCTGGAAGAAACTGGGTTCAATCCCAGCAGAAGGTAGGACTTTATAGCTTGTAATAATTTTAGAACGAACGAATTTGAAGTTTCCTACTAAATGTAATATTTGAGCTATTTTGTAAATAAAAGTGAAACAGAACATACTGGTAGCTATAGCCTACCTCCTCCTAGTATATGTCCGGAAAGAATGAAGCTCTACCTCCTTACCTCCATTCTAAAATGAAATAGATATCTAATACAGCTACATAAAGAACGAAGAGGGAATAAGATGATGTTACTGAATTTCTTTATATACTGTAGTGGTCATTTTCGGTACAGAGGGCTATCCACAGCCTAAAATACTTTGTTGTAATTCTATATTTAATGTTCCTTTCAAACTCAGACATCGTTTAAACATCAGGAGTTAATAATCGTATTAATTTCGTCTATCTTTTCAACTACAGATTTCGTTCAGATACAATTGCATGAGGCAAGTGACTGGAATTATTTCTTCAACATTTTTTAAAAATGAAAAGATCTACGCTTATAATGAAATAACACAATAGTTGTACTTAATTATTTAATGTTGTTTGCTGAATTTTATACGCCTTTGACAGAAAATATTCAAGAAATTTTGTAGAAACTGACACTTCTCTACAAATAGAGACACTATTTGGAAACTGCAAGATAAATGTAATTATACATGTAAAATTTCTTTAAAACTAGACAGACATCTAGAAGAGATTGATTTGCAATTTTTATTAGTCATTCAATTCATCTGCAGGATCGCTTCTAAACTGCAAATGCTACCTAGAGAGACGATGAAGTTACCATTTTGGTTGTAATTTTCTATTCAAGGCCACTTTTAAAGTACAGAGGCCATTTTGAGACCAAGGAATTATAATTTTAATTGTAATTCTTTATTCTAGATCACTTTAAAAACTGCAGAGACAATTTAAAGACAAGAGAGTTATAATTTTATTTCATAATTCTTTATTCTAGATCACTTTTAAACTCCAGAAACTATTAAGAGACAAGAGAGTTATCATTTTATTTTATAATTCTTTATTTAGATCACTTTTGAACTGCAGAAACTATTTAGAGACAAGAGAGTTATAATTTTATTTTATAATTATTTATTCCAGATCACTTTTAAACTCCAGAAACTATTAAGAGACAAGAGAGTTATCATTTTGTTATATAATTCTTTATTTAGATCACTTTTGAACTGCAGAAACTATTTAGAGACAAGAGTGTTATAATTTTATTTTATAATTATTTATTCTAGATCACTTTTAAACTGCAGAAACTATTTAGAGACAAGAGAGTTATAATTTAGTTTGTAATTATTTATTCTAGATCACTTTTAAACTGCAGAAACTATTTAGAGACAAGAGAATTATAAATTTATTTTATAATTATTTATTCTAGATCACTTTTAAACTGCAGAAACCATTTAGAGACAAGAGAGTTATAATTTAGTTTGTAATTATTTATTCTAGATCACTTTCAAACTGCAGAAAACCGTTTAGAGACAAGAGAGTTATAATTTTATTTTATAATTCTTTATTGTAGATAACTTTTAAACTGCAGAAACTATTTCGAGATAGGAGAGTTATCATTTTATTTTATAATTCTTTATTTTAGATCATTTTTGAACTGCAGAAACTATTTAGAGACAAGATAGTTATAATTTTATTTTATAATTCTTTATCCTAGATCACTTTTAAACTGCAGAAACTACTTAGAGACAAGAGAGTTATCATTTTATTTTATAATTCTTTATTCTAGATCACTTTTAAACTGCAGAAGCTATCTAGAGAAAATGAAAGTATAATTTTAATGTAATTATTTTCAAAGTGTAGTTTTAAATTTCAGATGCTATTTAGAGACGCTGAAGTTACAATATCGATGTATTTTTTTTTATTCAAAGTCACTTTTAAACTGCAGAGTCTATTAGAGATGACCGTGTAATTTTAAATTTAAATTTCCATTCAAGTTCACTTTCCAACTACAGGGATACTTGGACAATATTAAACTTACGATCTTAATTTTATTTTTTATTTAGAATAATCTTTAAACAGCAGAAGCTACTTACAATGAAGTTGCAGGCTAATTACAGTTATCAAGTCTTTATCTATTACAATCTGGCCTTCAAACTGCAGAGGCTGTTTAGAGATGATATAATTTTATTTGTAATGTTTTATTTAGTACGACCTTCAAACTGAAGGGGCTTATAGAGGTATTGTAATATAATGCTTTATTTTGATGTTGTTTAAACTTCAGGGGCTGTCTACAAATGAGCCGTTCGGTGCAAAAGTGGTGTAAGTCAAAATTGAGTAATGAGATTTAAAGTAAAAATTCTGTAAAATACAGCGCAAAGTAGCAATTCATATGTCCTTCTTGCCATCCACTGACTACTAAAAGTTTAAATAAATTGAATAGTCTATTAATTGCTACTTTGAGCTGTATTTTACAGAATGTTTACTTTAACCCTCATTACCCATTTTTGACTTATACCACTTTTGCTATGAACGGCTCAAATGTAGTCATAATTTTAAATATAAACCTTTTTTTTAAGTCTCCTAAAACGCACAGGCTATTTAGAGATGGTCAAGATATAATATTAATAGTAATTCTTTATTTGAGAAAAAGTAACATACACAGACTATTACCTAGAGAAAAAGAAACGTCAGAACCTGCGACAGTTGAGGATATGGCAGAGGTATTAGATATGATTAAAAAATGTGGAGATGTTATCAAAAAGTGTAAGTAAAGTGGAACTGTAAAAGATCGAAAAGTATAGGGGAGAGAGGAAGTGTATAATCAGATGTGTAGGGATAAAATATAAGTATTTATAGGAAAGGAGACTAATGAGAATAATGGATTACTTGTAAATGGAATAGTGATTAAGTGAACAGGAAAGAGTGAAAATAGTGAAAAGGTGTTAAGAGAAGTGAACAAGTGACAGCATAAACGTTGGACCAATAAATGAATATAAGAGAAAGATAGGAGGAAAGGTCAAAGAACAAATAGGACAAATAATTTAATATGACAATTTAAGTGAAATTGAGATTTTAGTGAATAGTAGTTAGAGAGAGGAAAAAGGTGGTTTGAAAATAGTATATAATATTAGATATATTGGGATTAATGAGAAAATAGAGAATTGCAAATGAACTGTAGAAGAAATAGTGAAGGTAAGATTAGACCAAGTAATAAAAAGGTAAATGGGAGTATTTGTGTAGACGTGTATTACAAATAATGTGTTAGTGTAATAATATGTTAATGGTGGCACCGGATACAGAAAAATGTGAGGTACACCATTACATGTAAAGAAGTGTTGTGACTATATATATATATATATATATATATATATATATATATATATATATATATATATATATGTGTGTGTATATCATTTACCTAGAGATCATAAGATAATTGTGAAACAGTATGAATTTCCTATAAGTCTTCAAAATCAGATAATATTTTCACACGATAAATTGCATAACAAAAATGTTATTTTCATTTTATTTTATCGTTAGTTTTCAAATCAACATAAGCTGTGAAATCAAGATGACATGAATATAATACTTTCTAATTGGCTATTTTACGACGCTGTATCAATTGCTGCGGTTATCTAGCGTCTGAATGATATGAAGGTGATAATGCCAGCGAAATGAGTCCAGGATTCAACGCTGAAAGTTACCCAGCACTTGCTCTAAATGGGTTGAGGGAAAACTCCGGAAAAACCTAAACCAGGTAACTTATCCAAAAGAGGATTTGAAATCGGGCCTCCTAGTTTCACGGTCAGGCATGCTAATATTGTAAAGTATAACGATGTATCCTTTTTACGGTTAAATGCTTTCACTGCAATGAAACAATAACGAAGCGAGAAACAATAAGAGAACCTAAGTTTTTATTTATTTTCTAATCTGTTCCACCTCATAATATGACCGATTAAATATGAAGTCCATATAGTATATATTTTAAATGGTATATTTTATAGTATTTCAAGCGATGGTAGAAAATTTGTGGTAGAATTATAATAGGGGAAATGGTATGCCCCGATATAACTTTCTAAACTGTGTGTTTTTCTACTGGAAGGTGTATTTTAAATTATCTGTTGCTACATGGAAAAACATTCTTGTCGTTACAATATAGAAATCGAAATATTGATACAAAACCATATGCAATTATCATAAAAGTATAAAAAAATCGGGGACAAACAAAAGAATACAGTGTTGCCCGCATCGTGACAGCTCTGAACTATGGTTAGGTACCGTATCATAATCAATAAGCTGCAGCAAGACATCAAGGGCCGTTTTCATAGACATTTTTAGCGCGGGCTTCCGGTGGATGATCAGGGAACTAACGTTTTTCGTATTCATAAACCAGTGTTAGCGATATGATATGATATGATATGATATGATATGATATGATATGATATATGATATGATATGAATCCTGTACAAGTAACCAGTCGATAGCCGGGGCTAGTTTAGCACGCTCGTAGCGCGGGCTACTGAAATGTCTATGAATAGCACCCCAAAAGTGTAACGATTAATTCTGCACTGTACCCTGACCTGCACTAATGTCTTCAAGATAGAGTTCCTCCACAGAGTTGACAACAGGTGGCCGATTCGAGTCGGATAAACTTTTTTTCTCCTCCTTTGTTCACTGAATTGGAAGTCTATCGTCTCGGACAGCTTCTTCTACGTCTTAGGAATCTTTTTCTTTATAGAGTTACTAAATTTCATAGAGTTGCAAGAATTTCGGCTTCAGATTACAACGTCTTCTGTCTCTTTCTCTCACCCATACACAGATGCACTCTTGTGTATCAGATCTCCTGAAGATCAGTTTCAACAAGTTGGAAGAACATAACTTTTCTTAGAAACTCTAGGTGAACTCTTAACAAGTTGATACCAAAATTCAATCTCAATTACATATAGTGTTGCATGCATTTCAGATAAGTTATAAAAACATTTATATAGAGTTTCATTTAGTTATTAAATTTATAGCTTATCTTTAATAATATTTTTTGACCATTGGGGTAGTTTAGCCCATGGTTAATTTTTTGGACTTTTGATCGTACACTGTTCTCGGGTGTAGGTTAGAATTATTATAGTTAGGCTAATATTCTGGTTGGACTCTTCTGAGATTTTCTCCAATTGTAAGACGAATGCCAGGTAGTCTTCATAGCGAATTCTAGGTCTCATCTCGCCAAAATGCCATCTTGTTATAACTAATTTAACTCATGAGAATGTTTGGTTGTAAGCTGAATTAATGAATAACATGCAAAGGTAACACAAAAACTAAATCGAAATCATTATTTACAACTCTATTCTAATATACTGAATTATTGTGAAACCGAAATTTAACTGATTAGATCTTAACCCGAAACCTGACGAGAGAGACAACAGAAGATTTCAGATCTGGTGTCAGTGCATCCATTTCAGTAAACTGCAACAGAATTTCTCTCAGTGAAATACAAAAATATTTTATTCGTGAACCAGTACAATCGACAAGATGTTGAATGCAAATATCTTTATATATTTGTTTTTCTAAAACATGTAGCCTATGCAGTACACTAATTATAACAAATACAAGAGTCGAAAAAATTTGAATATATTCTAAAAGCGAAAGTAACTAGTTGAGCAGAGAAATTTTAAATTATACAGCATGTGATGAAGCAACCAAGAAATGTAAAAACTCAGTAAGAAAGTAAGACGAAAGTTCTTGCATTATTAATTCCCTGAAACTGAGGGTCGAAAACAGAGCTAAGGTAAGTTAATGTTTTTTAGGAATCAGTCTTTATGAATAAGAACTTCAGACCTTACTAAATCCGCGTGAGGCGAAGACGTTGAGAGAAGCCGACGGAAAATGTGAGAATGACGTTTGAAACTTTGACTCTGTGACACAACGAAGTAAAAGGTCAAGTTGCGATACGTGGAAAGGGCGACACGAAATACAAATATCAAAGTTACTTTGCCGGTTATTCTAGACGTAACAATCCTCTTCTATTCTTCTAAATCATTTGTAATTTTAGAAAGCGACTTCATTCTTGGAAACAAATTTAAAACATATACACTTCCATATGGAAATTATGTCAAAGGTAGTAGAGTAGAACTTCGAATTCCGTGTGTAGTAGATACAGTAAGCTAAGTGCTGATATTAAATCCAACCATGACAGACATTTTACAACCATCGTCTTTGCCTGGTCATATACCGGTACATTCCTGCTGAAATACTAAGAAACGCATGCTCTGTTATGTACAGTAGTGGCAAAAAAAAACTGGACCGACCTGTAGCTGATTTCAGAGCCTTGTTCACTCCAGAGCACGATAGACTGGTAACTAAGACGTTCGTGGTTCGAATCCTGCCTGGGAAGGAAACTTTTTTTTGTTCCTTATTCAAATTTATTCCCAATACTTTTCGATTGCAGCGATATGTTACTACTTAATTAACTTATTATTCCCAGAAGATGAATTTTATCAGCAATCGAAAAGTATTGGGAACAAATCTGAATAAGGAACAAAAAAAAAGTTTCCTTCCCAGGCTTGATTCGAACACGAAAGTCTTAGTTACCAGTCTGTCGTGCTCTGGAGTGAACAAGGCTCTGAAATCAGCTACAAGGGTCGGTCCGAGTTTTTTTTTCCCCACTATTGTACATTATGTTATGAGTAACGAAGATTCACGTTGAACTGTAGTCTGTGAAATCTGTAATGAATGTCATAAAAAATATGTATATAAGTACAAAACTCTCGTATAGGAGCGTTAAGAGACGCCTTTGCTCAAGTGTTCGCCATTAAGGATGAATATAATAAACATTTGAAAAATGGATATGGAGGAAAATGAAGCATGTAAAAAGGACAGACAGAATAAGAAACGAAGCTGTGGTATTGTATATATTTGTATAGTTTTGGCTTATGAATTGTATATGCTTTAAATTGAATAGTAATCTATATAGCTCTACTGATAAATTGTTTGTGTTTGTAATTTGAAGTAGTTTGCATGATATGTATTATCAATTTCTGTATATCACAACTGGTTGAATTGTTTATGCCTTAAATTTAATTAAATTGTTTTGTATTATAATATAGCTCAACTTATGAATGATCGTTTGCGTCTGTAAATTTAATAATCTGATTGGCTATGTATTGTATACTTTTAGTAGAGCCATCGATGTAGCTCAGTCGGCAGACTCGCTGGGCTGCTGATCCGGAGCTGCGTTCGGGCTTGGGTTGGATCCCCCTTTGGACTTTGGTTTCTTCGGAGGTTTTCCCCAGCCCTGGGACTGAAGCCGGATGGTCTATGGCGAGTCCTTGGCATCAACCCCTTTGATTTGATTACCCCCTTTGATTTGATTACCTGGTTGGGTTTTTCCGAGGTTTCCCCCACCGAAAAGGCAAATGCCGGGTAATATTTTGGCGAATCCTCGGACCTCATCTCATCTCACTACATCTCGCCAAAATGTAAAAAAATTGTAAAAATTGTAGAAAATTACTAAATTGTAAAACTATAAAAATTTGTAAAAATTGTAATTGTAATATTGTAAAATGTTGACATGTTCCACATCTTAAAGCTTCATTGCTCATGTAAGATCTATGGAATAAAATAAATGAATGAATGAATGAAAAAAGAAAGAATAACGCTGAAACTGGTTAGAAAAAGAAAAAAAAAAGATTGGCTAGGCCAATGGGTAAGAAACTGCCCACTGAAGGATGCACTGAAAGGAAAGGTGAACGGGAGAAAAGTTCGGAGCAAAAGAAGATATCAGATGATAGACAACATTAAGATACATGGATCATATTCGGAGACTAGGAGGAAGGCGGAAAAATAGAACATATTGGAAAATGCTGGATTTGCAGTGAAAGACCTGTCCTTGGGTAGAACACTATAAATGAATGAATAAAATACAACAGAGTGGAGTGAAATGCTTGTGTACAGTAGCTGGAGTGAAACAAAAATGAAAGGAAAGGAATACTGGAGAAAGACAAAACAAGTAATTATTGAAAAAAGGAGAAATAAGAAAATACAGAAGAAAGTTAAATAAGGGGATACATGGGAAAGAGAAAGCCACCGGTGTGGCTTGGTCGGTTAAGGCGCTGAAGTTGTGCTCGGGCGCGGGTTCGATTCCCGCTTGGGCTGATTACCTGGTTGGATTTTTCAGAAGTTTTCTCTAACCGTAAGGTGAATGCTAGGTAATCTATGGCCAATCCTCGGCCTCAACTCGCCAAATACCATCTCGCTATCACCAATCTCATCGACGCTAAATAATCTAGTAGTTGATACAGCGTCGTTAAATAAACAACTAAAAAAAGGAAGGGAAAATAATGAAGAAAGCGAAAAGAAGGGAGTAGAAAAGAATGGAAGAATATAGGAATACAGAAGAAATGCAGAAAAGATACATACAAAAGAAAGGTAAAAAGGAAGAACGAATGAACGTGATAAAGGGAAAGTAAAATGAGGTACAAGGATGGGGATGTGGAGGGCTTTCGGAATAACAGAGGGTAAAGGGAAATAGAAAAGAAAACTCAGAATAAAAGAAGAGATAGAAGAGATAAGAAATAAAGGGTAAAGAAGATGAACGAAAGAATCAAGTGATTTAAACATAAATAGAGGGAAAGAAGTATTTATAAGATAAAGAATTGAATATAATTGAATATAACGGTAAGGAAACGAAAAGGAAAATAGTTAAATGAAGGAAAGACAACATGAAAAACTAAACGGGAAAGTGAATACAATTTATACATGCGTTATTATCACAATCAATTACAGCTCGGAAAGCAGCCTGCAAATCCGTATCTGCACAGAACTGCTTGTTACTTCCACGTCTGACAAATTGGCCGCACAACAAAATAATTGATTATTACGGCAACCTTCCACATGCTCCTCTTTAAGGCCTTGCTTTTGCAATTTTGCTAAACAGCAACGCAGAGAGAAGAATGAAGAGGCGCTCTACAACCAGGTAGCCATAAAGGTCAATAGAATTCATTAGCCGGCACTACACATCACGCGTTATCTATTTTACTTAAAGACCAGCTTCCACCCCAAAGTGACCTATATTCAGTGCTATCGATTAGGCTCCGAAACCGATGAAGCTATCAAATTCTCCTTTCATTGCGTCGCCATCTCTTCCTACAGAGGTCAACGAAAAGCGGCCGTGCCCATCTGTGCATTTCATTTACGTTTGTATACAATATAACGTCGTTTTAATGTTCATATTAGGAATATTTTAACCGATAAACAATCAACGGTGACTGTAGTCTACATACGACTTTTTTCATCACATAAAAAACGATTCCGTTCTTAATTTCACTCGGATAATAGTCCAGATCATATAAATTGTACAGTGCGCCTATTTTACTTCCTTAACCCAAAAGGCCCTTAGCCTACTCCTAAAATTGTGTCCTTAGTCTCCCTTAATCACGTCAGCCTGTGTATACTCGCTAAGATCTCTGATCACATACAGGGTGTCCTATTTATCTTGATCACCCTAAATAACTTCGTACGCAAGCATTAAATGAAAAATTGTTTGATACAAAAGACGTACAACTGAAAAGGGAACATAATACTGATGAGAAAACAACATTGTAGCATTATTTATTAATGAGATACGAGTACCAACATTGTTTTTTAAATGACACTATGTATTTATCATTCAGTATTTCAATTAAGCTCATCAAGACCTTTCAAAAATGTATCAACAGTAATCTCACTAGAGGTTTTGATTTATCAAGACAAAATCAAAACTCGAGTGGGATTTACTTCAGTATTACACGATTAGAAGAAAGTATATGAAGATTAGAAGAAATGAAGTACTCTAATACAATAAAATACTAACTGACTTACTGAAATTCTATTTCACTTATGTTAGTCTCACGAAAACGTTTGAACGGAGCAGCCATTTTCAGTCGACTGTCTACGCTGTAAAGAAATGACGATCGCAAAGCACGTTTTAAAGTACATACTATCCTTTTTATCTTCTCAGATAGTACCGCAAAGAATTTGCAGTTTGAAATGTTGGCAAACGAAGAAACAAATAATAGGGATGTGATAGAAACAGTAGAAAGTAAATAAATATTAGAAGAAATAAAGTACTCTAATACTATAAAATAGATATTGACTTACTAAAATTCTATTTCACTAATGTTACCTTCACCAAAATGTTTGAATGTAGCCGCCATTTTCAGTCAACTATCTATGCGGGAAACAAATTACGATCGCAAAGCATGTTTTATAGCACCGTAAAGATTTTGCAGTTTGTTTAATGTTGGCAAACAGAGAAACAAATGCTAGGGTAGTGATAAAAACAAACAATTTCTAGGGAAGCGATAAAATTAAACAAATGCTAGGGAAGCGATAAAACTGTGTGATAATCAGCCATGATTGTTTGAAAGACGTCCTTTCGTACAGTTTTATTGGTCAAAAGTAGTATGACGTAGTAAAAGTGTGATAGTCACAGTAAACCATTCTAATAAACAGTACGCTAATAAACGGAACTTTATTTGATGCCTTGACGGCATGGTTTCTGTGCACTGTACATCCTACAAAGGAAGTGATTTGACTAAGCTATTGTAAACAATACGTAGTAGGTCTACATTACAGATACCTAGAGTCGCGTAAACCACTCCACGTAGCTTTGGTTTGCAGTAAACACATGAAACCAGATGTAGCACAGACCACTCAGTCATCAGTGTTCAGCGGAGTAAGACCAAAGCTACGTGTAATGGGTTACGCGCTATGAGTATCTGCAATGTACTACTACTAACTTAAAGTCAAACCATTTCATACTAAGCACTGTAACCATGCCGTCAAGGCACCAATAATGTTCTGTTTATTAGAATGGCCCTCAGTGATACATTTTGGAAAGGTCTTGACGAGCTTAATTGAGATATTGAATAGTAAATACATACTGCCATTTAAGAAAACAATGTTAGTACTCGTATCTCATTAATAAATAACGTTACAAGGTTTTCTCCTCATTAGTATTATTTCCCCCGTTCAGCTGTACACCTTTGATTTGAAACAATTTTTCATTTGGTGCTTGCGTAAAAAGGTATTTTGAGTGGTCAAGATAAATGGGACACCCTGTATAACAGACTGATCAGCCAAATGGACTTTCAAGGCAACCACTTTAATCAAGTTCACTATGCAGCTACCTAGCAACTGCAAAAGAAGTCACGTTATAATACTCATGAAATTGAATGAGCAACTTACTTTCATCTAGCGGTCGTTGCCGAAAATGCCTTTTCAACGGTGGAAGTTATGGTGGTTGTTCCCATTTCATGTTGCCATTCCATAACATGGAAACAGCGTACAGAGAATTATAAATATAGCCATTGCGCGTCAGTACAGTACGATTATTTAGTCCTGACAGTCGCCGGCAATGTGCGCCTGGGTCAGGCAAGTCCATTTAGTTACGCCAAGGGTTGTTTGGGTTAGTCAGTGTATTGTCTTTACAGCCATCGAATGTCATGCGTGAGTTAGAGCTGTATGTTTCCAGTACAGTTAAGTTGTACTGCATTCCTTTACTGACCCTCGCTCTTCTCTCTACTCCGGTGTTCTCCCCATTACTCCTATTACTTCCCCTCTTTCGCGTCGTCTAGCTGTCAGGACTAAATAATCGGTCTGTACCTTCGCTGTAGCAGTGGCTTATTTCAATGACCTTCAAACTAGCTGTACCGTCATCAGCGTGAGGTTCCTTTTTTTCCTATAGTTGGCGCTGATGTCACACCAGCAATCGACAGCAGAAAAACTTTTAGCACACTTTCCAGGGAATAGAGATTGTAGTTCCATCATTCGATTCTCGATTATAATGACCTCAAACGCTAACCTAACGCATGCGCATAAAAATAAACAGAGCAGGGAATTTCGCTCAGTGTCCATTCTTATTAATCCCTATTCGCTGATGGGAATGGCCGATCTGATGTATATGTGATCAGGGCTAAGGTCAAGAACTAGGATAACATTATGGCAATCCAGGACAAAGAAGTAATTGCACTCACACAGGCTTTAATGCAAGAAGTCAATTTTCGCGCTTGGTCTGGTAGTTCGAACGAACGAGATTTTTTTTGTGAGTGTGTAATTTCAATGTATGTTTCTGCATTTGCTATACCTGCAACAGTGAGAGTTATCATTTTCGAATACTCATTAAGTATATCCGATAAAGACATTTTGCAGATAGCTTCCTATGTGTTATCTATAGGCCTATTGTGAGATTATTTTCTCTGTTATTTAACGACGCTGTATCAACTACTAGGTTATTTAGCGTCGATGGAATTGATGATGGTTAGACAGCATTTGGCGAAATGGGGCCGAGGATTCGCCATGTGATATCCTGATATTCGCCTTGCAATTACAGTTCTCTTACTAAGATATGAATACTCTACCACTCAGTTGCTTTTAATTGATAAAGTTTCACTATTACAACAAGGCCGAATATAGCAGTGGAGAATTAGGCGGAATTGTGTTTTTACAAGCACGTACGAACGATTGTCTAAAAATTTGTGTATGACACACATGTTCGAAATTATTTTATTTTGCTCGGAATTTGCTGCATTCTGCCTGAGGCCTCGTTTCGCAAATACCCTATTCACAAAATAAAATGTAATTTTTAACACTTGTAACATAAATAACTGTTGGAGTAACAGGGATGATGAAAATCTCAATATCGATTTTTTACAATGTCACAATAAGCCTATTACCTATTTTTTTGTCCACTGTGCGGAGAAAAGGACTCCTGGACACATATTTTATTGCAGTGTGTCGAATCGAAACATATCCGGAGAAAATATCTATCACCCTCGATGCTAAATCAGAATAGAAGTTCGCTTGCATGTCTTGACCTCATGGGGAATAGAGAATGCGAACAAAAGACTGGATTGTTCCTCTTGAAGGTGAGACAGATTAGAACTTCAGCTGTTGAAGCTTATAATGCGAACTGATGAAGGGATAATGCTAACTACTGGATTATACATTTTTATGCCAGTTCTAAGTTAGGATATATTATATAATGTGTTTTGTTTGTGCCATTTTCATTTTAATATGTGTGTTCTTTTGGAGAGTGGTTGGATCTCATCATGGGTGAGGAGGGTGAAACTTACAAAGTAGGACTTGTTTTAGGTACAAGGCACGTACGGTCAGAAGACCCGTGCATTGGATTTAAGAGAAAATTCTGATAATATAGTACATCTGTAAGTATAATATTGCTCGATAAATCCATCTACCTATCTACTTCGTATAATGAAAATGTAAATAAGCCAGAATATTACAAACAAATCCATTACTAAAAGTTCAATAAGTAGGCTACTAAGAAATTAAGAACAAAATAAAATTGTGAATTTATCTACAAAAATGCCGACGACGATGGTTTTTGGCGAGGGGTTGGTAACAATACAGGGGAAACTAATATAACTTTGCAGATTTAAGGGGACAACAGAATATAGGCCTATAAAAGTAAATTAAAAACCTAATATTCGTTTTGTAATTAAAACGTAATTTGGCAACAGCGCATCGACGGCTCATATACGAATACACACACGCACTCGGCCTGAATAGCAACATGCCGTCCCTTAGTTACGTCAGTAGGATTCCCTGACTTCCTAATGGCAGGAAGTAACCATACATGTTAGTTTTTTTACTTAATTTGCAATAAAACCGCCCATTTAATTTAAAAACTGTGAAGGAATATAAAATCATTCCTTGTTAGTTCCTCTAATGATAAGATTAAAATTCAGAATAGTACGGATAGTACTTATCGAGTAAAACGGTTAAAATTTAGGGAAAAGAGAATTTTTTCTGAGAAAAATATTCATTTGGGACTAATATGGTATTATAATTTTTTGTTATATTCTACCCAAGGAATCAGCTGTTAAAATCTGCACTCTGGACTATGTTTATGGGTATACTGTGGCAAACGTTATTCTACTTGAAAGCCATGTTGAAATTCAAAGTATCTTGAGAAAGAAACATATGAATCACGAACATGAAAAAGAGATAAAACCAAATAGAGAAAGACGCGGCTACAGTGGAGTAAGGCAGCAATACAGAGAAGAGGATAAACACGCAACTGAGAAAGAAAAACAGAGACGGAATAGAGCAATAAAGAACGAGAAACGGGTAAGAGAAGGAAGCAACACCTTCTAACTTACAGGAAGATTCTTTTTCTTTCTTTTCAGAAACTACATCACCTACCACCACCGAGCAACCGCATTCTCACAATCCTGTGTGTAACAAGCACTATGGGAGTTCAGTTATATGACGATATCAAAAGCGAGTCCAATAAAAACAGTTGCTCTCTGGGACGATTCCACCCTTCTGTTCCTTGAGCACCTCCCCCCAGTGTAGCAATAAACCCGGAGTGCGCGCTTCCGATCCAACCACATGTTACATCCATATGCGCTTGGGTTATCACCACGTAATATCAAAGTTCATCAAAGCACCATCAAAATGTACAGGAAATAAAAGAAGTGAATAGCTCTCAGTACGAAAACTTTGCTTCTATATTTTCTAAACATTATCGCTATACAAGCAAGAAGGTAAAGTAATCCGTTGTGAAAGATGGAGTTGTGCGTTCAGACGTAAATATAGTTAAAACTTCCATCCTTGGCGTGACAGCTGACGAAGAGCCAGGACCGAACTCGAGTACTGGCCTCACGTCCACATGCCTCAGAAGAGGTGAACGAACATCCGACCAGTACGGAGATTCGTGTGGCCAGGAAGATGATCCTCCCACCCCTTATTGCTGGTTTTTGATGCTGGAATGGACACTGATCCGTTATAATGACAGAAATTTCATAATGAAATGTCTTTCCCATCAGGACTCGAACCAACGCTCATCCATAACACCAGTAGCCTACAGGTATAATGCCTCAGACCACTACGCTACGGCGCGGGACTTCCAACTTACATAGTAATGAGTGTCAAAGTGCTTTCTTATATTTGAATCAAAAACAGGATCTCTTTTATAATGAGTAATCATTTTATTATTCATAGTCGAAGAATTATAGTGTTCATTCGTCTATCCATTTACCAATTCACTCAATCATTCGCTTACTCTTATGTATTAATAAACTCATTTTTCATTCATGAACTCACACACATGCATTCATTCAGTCTCACTCGGCCAGCCATTAATTAACCTATTCACCGACTCATCGATCAACTCATCGACATCGACCCACCAAATTGATATTGGGCCCAATGACTGCCTGATCGGCTAATCGTCCATCTCAACAGCACACCGATCAACTCATCCGCACACCGATTAACTCATCAGCACACCGATCAACTCATCCGCACACCGATCAACTCATCCGCACACCAATTAACTCATCCGCACACCAATTAACTCATCAGCTCACCGATCAACTCAGCAGCACACCAATCAGCTCATCAGCATACCGATCAACTCATCAGTACGCCGATCAACTCATCAGCATACCGAACAGCTCATCAGCATATCGATCAACTCATCAGCACACCGATCAACTCATCAGCATTCCGAACAACTCATCAGCAGACCGATCAACTCATCAGCACACCAAACAGTTCATCAGTACACCGAACTCATCAGCACACCGGTCAGCTCATGAGTACGCCAATCAACTCATCAGTACACAGATCAAATTACCAGTGCACCGATAAGCTCATCAGCACACCTAACAGCTAATCAGCTCACCTATTAACTTATCAGTAGACCGATCAACTCATCAGCACACCGGTCAACTCATCAGCTCACCGATCAACTCATCAGCACACCGATCAACTCATCAGCACACTGATCAACTCATCAGCACACTGATCAACTTATCAGCACACCGAATAGCTAATCAGCACACCGAACAGCTAATCAGCTCACTGATAAACTCATCATCGCATCGATCAACTTATCAGCACAACAATAAACTCATCAGCACACCGATCAACTCATCAGCATAAACTCATCAGCATATAGATCAACTCATCAGCACACAGATCAACTCATCAGCACGCCGATCAACTCATCAACACACCGATAAACTCATCAGCACGCCGATCAACTCATCCGAACACCGATCAACTCATCAACACACCGATCAACTCATCAGCACATCGATCAACTTATCAGCACACAGATCAGCTCATCAATACATCAATCAATCCATCAAAATATCGTTCAAATATCTAAACATCGCATCGGTTTTACTTGGGCTCCACTGCGTAATTAATGAAGTAACCGAACTACTAATATATTCATACATTCAACCATGAATTTGGTCACCAAACTATTAGTTAATTGGTTTAATGATTTAGTCTTTTACTCAGTAATTACCCATTGACTAAACTCATACACAAGTCTATATTTTTTTATCCTCCCGTAAGTCAAAGTTTTCATTTATTTACATACACAATTTCTTAATTAAAAGAAAACAAATCTGTTGCGCAACAGCCTACTAGCCAACTGTTAGTCTCACATCCAAATGCTTGAGCAGAGTGAACGATCATCCAAACAGTATGGCGGTACCGTGTGGTTAACACGATGATCCCCAGACATCATAAATGGCTTGGCAAACCTGATTTCACTATTCACCTATGCTACAAATTCATCACGATGCTGGTATTGGTCCCATACACTGGTCGAGATTTCATTAGAAAATTTCTTACCCATAAAGACTTAAACTAATGCTCATTCTCTAATGATAACCCAAGGCATGATGTCTTAGAACACGCAGATACGGCGCGGGAAAATTTATAATTTACCTGAACCAATCAATATAGTGAGTCACTCAATTTCCTTTATTGTAGTTACTAATTATTTATTGAATCAATCAGCTCATATTCTCACCTATTCATTACTCATTAAATGATTTGATTTAGTGTTTAGGTGAAGTCTGTTGGACTCAAAATTCTATCATTGTTCAGTCCTTCCAAAATTACTGCCAATTTCGCTTTGCGAATTAATATAAACATGTTTTCCGATATACTTTTCCGCTTTTATTCTTAATTTTTTAATTTGATATGCAATAAGTTTAATATAACTTCGTGAGATATTTAGCTCTCAAATCGTAACCATATTTCTCCGGTTTATTTATATTGCAAGTCTCTCGTTCGAAAGTACGGTATACATAACACTATAGGCTAATATTCTTCAAAATTCGGTATGTCTCAGTTAGACTTTACATTACACGATAGGTCAGTGGTCGTCAGCACTCGCTGAAATGGGTAAAGTGCAAGGAGTGTAACGAAATATAATCCGTCATTCAGAGGGATAGGGAGACAGCATACACGGCGGCAACCATGGATGCACGCTAGTTCGATGTCTTAACCGCGGGTAAGAGACGCTAGCCCGAGGGTGCACTGTGCTGATGACAGCTGCGATAGGTTATTTAGAAACAACCAGACGGTGGTAACATGGCGACAATGCAGCAATGACTGAATAGAAATTGCAACAGATACTTAATCCAACACAATCTAAGATTCTGTCCGGAATAAAATCACATCCTTTTTGTGAAGTTGTCAGCGAACTGACGGCAGATTAATTAAGGAATGTGAAATACATTTAATTTAATTGTAGGTCGAGAAGCGGGCGCCGAGAATGGACAAATAGGAGGAGCGCCACATTAAAGCCGTTTATTTCTTCTCTGCAGTATTTTTTTTCTTTGCTTCCACAAACTGGCAAATATTTTGTCTTTCTATTTATATTGTGTATATTTTTGTCCATTATTCCGCATTCTGTTCTGTTTCCACACTGAAAGCTTATGAAGGCTTGTAAACAGAACAGTCCAAGCTGTGCGGTGGTTTCAGAAACGTCCCCTTGTAATAATTCACAGTCGAATATAAAATATGTTTAGCAGATCGAGTGTGTTTAATGTTGCAAATTAAAGTTTTGTCCGTCTACTCTATGTGATTGTATTCACAAATCATTCTCGCCCAATAAAAGTATAAATTTTTTCTTAGGCCTAGTTAGTTATTTTCTTGTTTCATTTTTTACAGATTTATAATTATTCTATTATGTTTCCCTTAAATTTCCTCTTTGTTCACAAACTTCTCATTCCTTTCCTCTCCTATTCTCAAAACTCTTCTTTTTCCTCTCTTCTTCTCTTCTATCTTGTCATCTCTCAACTACTTACACATCTCTACTTTCCTGTCTCTTCATGAAATTATCTATCCTTCTCTACACTTCACTACTCTGTCATACCCTTCTCTTTTTTTCCTTATTTCTACTACTATCTCCAACCTGCTCTTTTATCCCTACTCTCTTGTCCCGTATCTCCCCTTTTATTCCATCCTCTCCTGAACCTTCTATTCTCTCTTGTTCGCAACGTTCTCTTCTTCTTTCATCTCCGGTTCCCAACATTCTCTTCTTCTCTCCTCTTTTACCCTTAAGATTCTCTTCTTCTCTTCTGCCCCAACATCTTCTACTTCTCTCCTATTCTGCCCCCGACACACTCTTCTTTCCTGCCCCAATATTCTCTTTTCCTCTTCTGCTCACAAAGTTCTCTTATTCCTTCTCTCCTGACTTACATTAACTTCCTTCCCAACAATCTCTTCTCGTCTGAAACATTACCTTCTTCTCTCCTCTCCTGCTCCTAAAATTCTCTTCTCCTCTCTTTCCTGTTCTAAACATTCTCTTCTTCTCTCCTCTTCTGCCCCTAAAGCCCTCTTCTTCTCACCTCTCCTACTCCCCCCAACATTCTCTTATTCTTTTCTTCTGGTCCCAACATACTCTTCTCTTCTCCTGAGTCTAACATACTCTCCTTCTTCAGTGTTCTAAATATTTCCTCGTCTTCTTTCCTAAGCCTCCTATTTTTATCTCTTTCATCTCCCCTGTCCCAAACCTTCTCTTCATCTCCTCTGTCCTAAACTTTCTCTTCATCTCTTGTGCCCCAAACCTCATTCTCTTCACCTTTTCTGTCCCAAACCTTCTCTTCATCTCCCCTGTCCCAAATCTTTTCTTCATATTCTTGTCCCAAACCTTCTCTTCATCTCCTGTGTCCCAAACCTCATTCTCTTCACCTTTTCTGTCCCAAACCTTCTCTTCATCTCCCCTGTCCCAAATCTTCTCAACTTCTCTGTCCTAAACCGTCACTTCACCTCTTCTGCCCCAAACCTCCTTCTCTTCACCTTTTCTGTTCAAACCTTCTCTTCATCTCCCCTGTCCCAAACCTTCTCTTCACCTCTTCTGTCCCAAACCACATTCTCTTCACCTTTTCTGTTCCAAACCTTCTCTTTATCTCCCCTGTCCCAAATCTTCTCATCTTCTGTCCTAAACCTTCACTTCACCTCTTCTGCCCCAAACCTCCTTCTCTTCACCTTTTCTGTTCCAAACCTTCTCTTCATCTCCCCTGTCCCAAACCTTCTCTTCACCTCCCATGTCCTAAACCTTCTCTTCACCTCTTCTGCCCCAAACCACCTTCTCTGTCTAAAATCTTCTCTTCATCTCCCCTGTCCCAAACCATCTCTTCACCTCCCCTGCACCAAAATTTCTCTTAAACTCCTCTGTCCAAAACCTTCTACTTTCTTTAGTCCCAAACTTCTCCTGTCTACAACCTCCTACTTTCTCACCTCAAATATCCTATCCTCTCTCCTATTTTGTCCCCATTCTCCCCTTCTCTTCGACCACTATATTTCCTTCTGTTCTCCCCTGTTCCACCTTTCCTATCTTCAACTCTTTCATAATTCCCTTCATTCTGAATTTTCTTTAATTTCTTTTCTTTCCTTTCCTTTTTTGTCGTCATTAATCTTTCTTTTGTTTTGTTTATTCCTCTTTCGTCCTTACGCAATTAATTGCATTGAATATTCATTTATATGAAAATAGAGTCTACATTCCTCTGCTTAACCCTGTACACGCATGTGAAACTCTGAAGTATTGTACTCAGTACGCAGGTGATAAAGTGGCAGTATTCATTTATATGCGCCCACATAATGCTGCTGTGACCAACATTAACACAAGTGCGGGCCACTTCAGCCTCTCTGTGGTATTCTCTTCATTTGGCTGCAGGAATTACCAGCGCCACGAAATGTAAATAACGAGTAGCTAATTCGACTGAAGTGATTAACATTATAAGTTAAAATTCATTGTACGATGGGCAAAGACAATCTTGAATTTCACGCCTTATTCCCATGTCGCCTACCAGAATTTCATAATTCAATAATTTGGTACTCGAGTGGTTACCATGTATTTAATTTTATCCCAGCTTCATAGGTTCAAATCCAACCCAGAACAATATTGATATAAGATAAAATACCTTCCAAAGCTTTCCGTGGCAGCAAAGGAAGGGGAGTAGGAGTAAGGTGAGGTGATGTAGGTACGTAATATAATACATGCGAGGTAAAATAACCAAATAACACTGTTCCCTGAACTTGAGAATTTTTTAAGAGGAAACTATGGTGAAATAATGTTAAAAAATTAAGAAAATTCACTTCTTTTGTTTTTATAATCGAAATTATATTTGAGACTGTTTTAAAATTATCTAACCATATAATCAAATGTGGCTGAACATACGGTGCGTGAGTTGAGAGAAATTATTTTTCTTTCTTTAATGTCGTTTTCTCGACTTTAAAACTTTCAGAAGTTTATTGAATCAAAAAAGGCTCCTTGCACAAAAGTTATTGCCAGATTGGTCTGAAACGTCTCACAGAGGTTAATTAAATGTTCATAAAAGGAAATTAATTACAATTCGTACAAATATTAATATTACGTTATTTCGAGGCGTAGTCTTATTGCATTTAGATTGAAATATGTTGTAATGGTAAACTCATGAAATTTGAAATTTATTTTGACTTCTTCTTTTGATTCAGCCCAAAAGCTAATTAATTGTTATTCCCATAACTGTTTTCAAGTTTTTCAGAAAATCTGAACTTAAAATTTACAAACTTTGAGACAAGGAGCCTTTTTAATGACGTCAATATAAAATATATTTCAAAATATAATTTAAAAACTATTAGCTTCAATGGCTCCAAATTTTGTACAGGCGACAGCCCTTTCAAAAATACATAAAAAATGAAAATATATTTCTCAATGCTCAGTCATTATATATATATATATATATATATATATATATATAGCCAGAGAAATGCCGGAGGCAAACAGCAAACGTATCTGTCGATTTCGAAGAAACTAGAAACCAGCGGTCAAGTTCCGAGAAACCAAAAATTACTTGGCAAGTAACGTCGAACTCAAAGCTACAAATCAAACACTGGCCTCTAAACAGACGATAGAGAGCCAATATCGAGACAAGTCTGTGAAATACAAGCAGTGCTTCTTAGATGAAATGTAAATACAGACACAGAGGCAGAAGGAAACGTAAAGCGAAGAACGGAGGGAGAAAGGGAAAAGGAGCGAGAAACAGAAAAAATGACAAGTTATGTTAAAAACAAATAAGCCAGAGAAGGAAAAAATATACAACTTAGGATATATATAAACTCAAAGAAATAAAAAATAAAACCAGAGAAAAGAACAGAGAGAAACTAAATGAAAGAAAGAAACGACAAGAGACATAGAAAACATCAGAAAAACAGTACAGAAATAAGAGAAATGGGAGACAAGAAGATAAGACAAACGAGGAAAAGAAAAGACAAACGGAGAAAATAAAAGACAAACGGGGGAAAGAAAATACAGATTGGGGAAAAGAAAAGACAAGCTGGGGAAAACAAAAGACAAACGGGGGAAAAGAACAGACAAACATGAGAATAGAACAGACAAACAGGAGAATAGAAAAGAAAAGACAAATGAGAGAACATGACAATAAAAATGGTAGAAAAAGAAAAGAAAAATGAGAGAAAGAAAAGACAAGACAAAGGGAGGAAGAAGAAAAGACACATAGGGAAAAATAAAAAACGAATGGGAAGAAATAGAAAACACAAATAGTTGACAAAGGATATACAAATTGTGGAAAAAGAAAAGACAAATGGGGAAAAAGAAAGGATAAATGAGGAGAAAGGAAAAGCTGAGGGAAATAGAGAAAATAAATTAAATAAAAAGCAAAAATGAAGTAACTAGTAAAGAAATGTGAGTGAAAAGGGAAAACTAGTGAGGAAACAAGAAAAAACTTATATCGACGAGAGAACAGAAATAAAAGAAAACCAATGAAGGAAAAATTAAAAATGTAATGGAGGGAAAAGGAAATCTAAACTAATGAGAGAAAAGAAAAAGCTAATAAAGGAAAAAACTCAAATTAATTAAAGAAAATAAGAACAAAAATGAAGGAAAACGAAAAATGAAGTAATGGAAAAGAAGAAAAACTAGTAAAGGAAAGAGAGAAAAAAAAACTAAAGCTAGTGAGAGAAAAAGAAAAAAATATTAATGAAGGTGAAAGGATAAGCACTAACACTAACGACAGAAAATAAATAAATAATGAAGGAAACAGGATAAACTAACAGTAATGACAGAAAGGGAATGAAACTAATGAAGAAAAGGAAAAACTGGAATTAATAAGACAAAAGACAAAGCTAATAAAGGGATGGGAGAAAATGTTAATTAAAGAAAAGGAAAGGTTCTAATGAAGGAAAGGACTAAAACTAGTGAGAGGAAACGAAAGAAAAACTAATAAAGCAAAGAGAAAGAAATAAAATATTACTAAGTGAAAACGAAAAACTAACAAGTGAAGAAACAAAGACTAAAGAAAAAGTAAAAAAAGCTGAGGGAATAAGGAAGAACAAATTAAGAATAAAGTTATAACACTTATAAATGATGTAGGAAAATGAAAGGTAAGTGAATGGAAGAGCGGGAAATGTAATAATAAATGTAGAAAAAGTACTTACCGTAGGTTATTTTACGATACTTTATCAACATCTTAGGTTATTTAGCGTCTGAATGAGATGAAGGTGATAATGCCGGTGAAATGAGTCCGGGGTCCAGCACCGAAAGTTATCCAGCATTTGCTCATATTGGGTTGAGGGAAAACTCCGGAAAAAAACCTCAACCAGGTAACTTTCCCCGACCGGGAATGGAACCCGGGCCACCTAGTTTCGTGGCCAGACGCGCTAGCCGTAATCCAAAGGTGTGGACTCCCGGTGTGTCTTGAGAGAAAAAGAATGAAGGCAATGAAAAGATATAAATGGAATAAAATAACGAAATGGGAGTAAATAACGGATAAAATAAAGAAAGTAGAATTAAAATAAAAGGAAGATAACAATAGTGTCGAACATACCATAGACCAGGGTTACAGAACTGGCTAGAGATGGGTAGAAAGCATAGTTCCCCGCCCACAGAACAATGGGGTTGAATGACGTCACTGTGCCCCGTACGCAATCACATAACACAGACACTGAATACAAATCCCCTCCCCTATCAGGTCAATGACACGGTGGTAGAAGGAAGGGAATGCGTGACGTTTTTCGATGAGTGACGCAACGTCACAATTGTCGCCCTGTTCCGCATGCCTGCCATAGACACTGCTGACAGACGACAAATATTATGAAACAATGTACAGCAGATTTCCTTCAAAACCTCACTGGTTGATATACAAGATCTCATTTAACTTATCTTTACTCAAACTACACAAAACACAGGCTTCTATACCCTGTTGTTTCTAAATAAACTCCAGATATTTGAGCTCTACAAACAAGAAAAGTAGTCACAAAAATAATTCCACTTAACAAAGTTAAGCACAAATGCTACTTACTATCACAGACAGTACTTGCAGTATCGTAGATTCAAAATACTACGCCGCACTAAAATGCCTTGTTCACATAACGTACCTCAATCAGATTTACACCTGCCTCTAAGAAATTATGTTAAGGGTGAGCATACTCTTATAACAATAAATTAGTCGAAATAGCAATCCTGTGTGCGAAAGCGGCTGTTCTTTGACGTGCTGTTAATCTATAACGCAGGACTCACAGCTTCACTTCCCTCTCTCATGCTAAGAATCTTATCGCCTTTTAAAATCCATTGTCCGGGGATCCAATTTCTTGCATGGTAATCACAAGTCTTTAAAACAAAAACCGCTACTGAGCTGTGATAACCTTCAAAATGGACGTATAAATTACAAAAAGTTGAACGACGACATGAATTAAGATTTTGTTTCATGATAATTTGGTGTCCATGTGGAATAATAGAAACGAACTATGCTCCCGGACATTCCACGAAGGACAGAATTAGTTTCGTCCAGGATTTCATCCCAGGAAGTTCAAATATTTGCACAAGATTTCAGATTATCTCTCGATACGTGACCAGAGACGAGTTCCATGGCGTGAAGAGTAGCGTGCAAGAAACAGAACACTGGCGCTATGATGGTGACAAAAAAAAAAAAAAGACGCTACACCAAGGCAGCAAGAAAGATCACTTCTCTAAAATTCTCATTTTATGAACAATAATCTCACTAGAGGTTTTGATTTATCTAGAGAAAATCAAAACTCGAGTGGGATTTAATTGACTATTACACTATTAGAAGGAAAGTATATAAAGACTAGAAGAAATAAAGTACTCTAATACAATAAAATATTAATTGACGTACTAAAATTCTGTTTCAGAAATGTTAGTTTCACCAGAACGTTTGAACAGAGTAGCCATTTTCAGCTGACTGTCTATATAGGTTAAACAAATTACGATCGCAAAGCATGTTTTATACTACCGTAAAGAATTTTCAGTATGAAATGTTGGCAAACAAGGAAGCAAATGGTAGGGAGGTGATAAACAGAGAAGAAAGTATATAAAGATTAGAAGAAATAAATTACTCTAATACAGTAAAATAGATATTGTTTGACTTACTAAAATTCTATTTTACTAATGTTACTTTGACCAAAACGTTTGAACGGAACCATTATTTTCAGTCGACTATCTATGCGGGAAACAAATGACGATCGCAAAGCATGTTTAATAATACCGTGAAGAATTTGCAGTTTTAAATGTTGGCAAAAAAAGAAATAAATGCTAGGTAAATGATAAAGACAAACGAATGCTAGGGAAGTGATAAAATTGTAGCGATAAACAGCCATGATTGGTTGAAAGACACGCTTTCTTACCGTTTTATTGGTCGAAAATAGTATAACGTAGTAGAAGTGTAATAGTCAACACAAACTGCATCGGAAACGCGAGCTGCTATCGGTGTAACTTTACATACTGTGTTATGGGATTATCATCACAATTATGATCAGTACGAACGGAGACAGAAAGGGGAAAATGAAAGAGGATTAGAAACAGGTACAGGACGAAGAAGAGAAGGAAAACGGAAACGGTGAAAAAATTAGGAGGAAGATATAGCAGAGAAGAAATGAGAAGGAATGCAGGAGAGTAAGTAAAAAGGACAGAGTCTAGAAATGAGAAACGGAAGGAAAAAATGAAAGCGAGAAAATGAAAACGCGAAAGAGGAATATAACAATACAAATGGCTTTTAAGGAACCCGCAAGTTCATTGCTGCACTCACAAATCCGCCATCGGTCCCTATCCTGTGCAAGATTAATCCAGTCTCTATCATATCCTACCTCCGTTAAATCCATTTTAATAGTATCCTCCCATCTACGTTTCGGCCTCCCCAAAGGTATTTTGCCTCCGGTGTCCCAACTAACACTCTATATTCATTTCTGGATTCGCCATGAAGCAAGCAAAAAAAAAAAAAAAAAGAAGTCAAAGGGAAAAAGCGAGACTAGAAACGAAAAGTTTAAAATACAATGGAGTCCCTTCTTTGTTCATAAATGTGGGTAAAACTATTTGCCAATCAAAGGTCATTTACGTATTGTGTACTTCGTTATTGGTCTTATGTGCCCACCCCCTACCTCGGCGATGCAACCACTCCCCAGCAATGAACTCAGTGACAGAGGACAAGGTGTAAGGAACCGGATGAGTACAAACACTATTTACTGTTTTAATACTACGTATTACTGAGGATGATGTACTTGGCTTTAAGCGTTGGAAGGTCCACGCAGCAGATTTCCTACACGTTTCAACTTAAATTTTTGTCTGAATAAATGTATTATGGAAAGGTATCAGTCTAAATGACTTAAAAATATTTTTGTCGTTAATTTTAAAATAATTATTTTATTTAGAAAAGTTATCACTGTAATTATTTACTCTTATATTTGTAAGTGTTATTTAAAAAAATCTTTTCCTTATATTTGTATCTGTATATACTATATTTAGATGATAAAATAATTCTTAATTGAGTTTGTATCTTCATGTATAGGCCTAAGTGAAAATAAATTTCTTTCTTTCTTCTTTACTGGATCTTTTGATGTCAACGTCCAGCATGAGCAAAGCGATCGCCTTATTAGAAACGTAATGAGTGGTGTTCCTGTAGTGGGCGGAGTCAGCTAGTTTTCCAAATTAGAAGTTTCCATAAGAGAAGATTCCAACGGATGGACTCCACTGTAGTTAAAAAAAAGAGATAAATATAAGGAGTAAGAAACAGAAACAGCCGCAAAAGGAGGTAGTAGAAGAAGCGATGGAAGGTTTAGAAGAAGACGCAAAAGAAGGGACTAGAAGAAGACGCGAAAGGAGGAATTAGAAGACCCGAAAGCAGGACTAGAAGAAGGCGCGAAAGCAGGGACTAGAAGAAGACGCGAAAACAGGGACTAGAAGAAGACGCGAAAACAGGGACTAGAATAAGATGTGAAATGAGATACTATGAGAAGACGCGAAAAGACTAAAGAATAAACGAAAGGAGGCTTGACTTGGCTTTACGAGTGTGGTACCCGAAACTGGTCCATACACTTAGGTAAGCTTTGGCCCATTGTGCACCCTATATATATATATATATATATATATATATATATATATATATATATATATATATACGATGATTGTTCAAGTCCAACATGTGACCTGGATGACATTCATGCATCCGAAGCTGACATGTAGATCATCCTGCCTCAGCCCAGATAAGAGCCAGATCCCACTTCGCGGACAAGTAGCCAGATAAGCACTAGGGGCCGTATTCATATACATTTTTAGCGCGGGCTTCCCGTGGATGATCAGCGTTTTTCGTATTCATAAACCAGTGTTAGCGATAGGATATGATTTGAATTCTGTACTAGTAACCAGTGGATAGCCGGGGTTAGCTTAGTACGCTCGTAGCGCGTGCTGCGAAATGTCTATGAATAGCACCCTAGGGGTCTGGAGCCCTAAGCCCTTCCTGATCAGCCGACGCTCACAGGTGGGCCATCCTTCCTCAGCCCCGATAGAGCCAGGTCCCATCCACACACGAATAACCTGATAAGCCCCAGGAACCCGGATCCTCAAGTACTCTTCAGAAACCTATGTTACCCCAAGACTTCGTCCCAGTTTACTATTGTAGCTGGTAGATGAAAAGAGGGGAGGTGGAGAATGTTGATGGAATAACAGATGGAAGCGGGAGTATCCCGAGAAAACTTCTCTGAAGAGAGTACTTTATCCACCATAAATTCCATAACGACATGGCTGGGGATCGAACTTCGGCCGCCTGAATTGAAGACCAGTGCGCTAGACCTTTAGCCACAAACGCGGTATGCGAAAAGAGGACTAAAAGAAGACGCGAAATAAAAACCAGAAGACACGAAAGTAGAACTAGAAGAAGTCTCGAAGAAACCAGAAGACGCGAAAAATGACAGAGAAAAAGGGATAGGAGAAAATGAAGAGCTGGAAAGAATACGCGAGGAAGAAAGATGAGGGTAAATGACCGAAAGAAGAACGAGGAAATAAAGGTACAAAATTATGAAGTAATGTAAAAAGGAAGGAGATATGCCGAAGAACAAACTAAAGGAGTAAAATGATACGGAAGATGAAACGAAGAAGGCAGAGACAGAAAGGAACTATGGGGACATTTTCAATACGATTCATATTTCTGAGCAGCAACAGTATTATATTACAGAGTCTGGAATTCAATCAGGACATTGTCCACATTGGAGTGTCGAAATCTGACTCCAGCCTGTTTACAATAATTACTATTGTATTATATGTGTATATATGATTCAATATTCATAGACATGGCATAGCGACCTTATGACCTTTTGTAACTCGAGGTCAAGGGGGCGGGAAGGGAGGGGATACTGGATGCTGTTACCATGACAACGGGAAAAGAGTTAGGTACAGGGGAAGGGTGTGGGGCGAGAGAGGATACTCCAACGGGGGGATGAGGCAGGGGGAGACAGGGTGGGAAATATTGAGAAGAAAGAGAGCAGGTGAAAGAGATGAAGCCGACTTGTTTACAGGTGCTCAACAGCTTTCAAAAGACTGCGAAATGGCGCCTTATTGTTCTCTGCTAATTTATTTTGCACATTATCTTGATAGGCTCAAGGAGGCTACATGGAACGAGCCGTGCTTAAAATAACTTTGCCGTTTCAAAATTAAAACGTACATCATCGTTAGAATAAATTTTCACAAATTTTTTGGTGCCAGTTTCGATTCTCGGTGGCTTACTGACACACTGACTACATGACAAGGAAATCTTCCTACTAGGAATATCTAATGCTGATTCAGCAGGCCTCTCTTTCGATTAATGGTGATGGAAGTTGTCAAACTAATGTAAAACAATAAGAATATTAACAGTAAAATAAGCATGGAACAACATAACCATACTTACTTACAAATGGCTTTTACAGAACCTGGAGGTCCATTGCCGCCTTGGTCCCTATCCTGAGTAAGATTAATCCAGTCCCTAGCATCATATCTCACTTCCATCAAATCCATTTTAATATTACCCTCCCACCTACGTATCGGCGTCCCCAAAAGTCTTTTCCATTCAGGTCTTCCAACTAACACTCTAGGTCTATATGCATTTCTGGATTCACCCATACGTGCTATATATCTTGCCCATCACAAATATCTGGTTTTAATGTTCCTAAGCATAATAGGTGAAGAATGCATTTCGTGCAGTTCCGTGTTGTGTAAATTTCACCCTTCTCCCATAACTTCATCCCTCTTAGCCCCAAATGTTTTCCTAAGCACTTTATTCTCAAACACAATTAATCTCTGTTCCTCTCTCAAAGTCATAATCCAAGTTTCACAACCATACAGAGCAACCGGTACTATAATCGTTTTATAAATAATAACTTTCAGATAAGGACACTAGTCTAAAATAACAATATAACAACATAATAATAATAATAATAATAATAATAACAATAACAACAATACGGTCTCAGTGAATCATTCTCTGTCCTTTTTTTTTGACGAACTAAAGATCTCTTCCCTTGGGGACGGTATTAAAGCATGGCTTTTGGAAGTCTATTAGATTCATTCGTT